>NW_016168625.1:0-18917 GCF_001687245.7 Rhagoletis zephyria
TACCGTTATATGGGAAGTAGGCGTGGTTATTGTCCGATTTTGCCCATTTGCCAATACCATCCGTCCTACGCCCAAAAGAAGTGCACATACCAAGTTTCGTTAAGATATCTCAATTTTTACTCGAGTTATCGTGTGCACAGACGGACGGACGGACGGACGGACGGACGGACAGACAGTCACCGCTTAATCGATTTCTCTTTTCATTCTGATCATTTATGTATACATTTGTCTATATCTATCTCGATTCGTTTTGCCTGTTACAAACAACCGTTATGTGAACAAAGTTATAATACCCTTGTGCACAAGTGCGCTCGGGTATAAAAAGTGAGGCTAAATGGATTCTGTGCAACAATTTCAAACGCAAACAGTCGTTTTCCCCACTTAATGTTATGCTGCGGAAATCGGATAAGTACAGTCTATAATTGCGCAGGTAGAAATAATCTGTCAAACGGTGCTCGTCCGGGGTTTGTCAATGGCAATTTGGGTTCCATCCCGACAAGATGAAATCACACACATCTTTGGCGACCTGTGCAGCTGAGGAGGCATGTGCTTACACTACTCGCCTGACTTTGCGCCCTTGAACACTAATAGCACTCTTTTAGATATCTTCTTAGTAAATGGCATACGAAAATATTATAATCTGCAGCGTGGTTTTAAAAAGATGACTTAATCTTTTTGATCTTCGCCTTTCAAATATCTGCTGCAGAAAGTTGGGTTTCACACGCTGATCATAAGCGGTTGATTGGAGACTTCCAATCACTTTTTTTAGCAGAGCCTGGTTTAATTTGGAGCTAAAGAACTTGATTACCTTTCGAAGGAATGCTAATGGAATGGAAATGGTAAACAACTCGGAAAATGTTAAGTACAAATGTTAAGTAAAAATACTTGATAGTTTTTTTTACGTAATATTAGTTTAAGAAGAATATGTAAGAAATTGATCTAAGAAATAAATTTATTCTTACTTTTTCTATTACATAACTAAATTATTTTTTAATTCAAACTCGAACTAGCTCTTAAAAGATTTAAGTTCACGGTCATAAACGTAATAGATGATATAAGTTTCATTTAAATGTTATATAAAAAACATTTATTGAAATTTTAAAATTGTCTACTGTAGTAGGCCACGCGTGCATTTGTGTAAAAAAAGAGGGCGTGCACTCTAATGATATACAACTTTTTCCTGTCGACACTGCTTAGCAATCAATTATTTCTTGACCTGGATTACCATTATAGCAATGGATGCTAGGAGATTATATACCGCGTGGTTTATAGGGTAACGGAGATAACTGTAAACCTCATGCAGTGACACAAAGGGCCCAGAAACAAAGTGAGCCCCACAGAGAACTGCCGCCAAATCTAGCCTAGTCTCTACGAACGACTCACCGGAAGATGGCAAGTACATATGTACGTAAGATTTATTGGCCAAAAGTAATTTGTTTACCAAGAGTTGTTCTCCCCTCTTTGAAAATGAAGAAATAAATATTTGACTTTCCTCCAGCTTTTTAGAATGTAAGTCCTTTGTAGACCCCAACGGAAACTTCGGAGCCAAATTAAAAGCTAGCTTATCTATATTAAAGTACAGTTATATCATAAATTAAACTTAACAACATACATTTCTGTGGAAATTTCTATGGAATTTTCTGTAGTTTAATAATGACTTAACGAAAAATAACACTGAAGAGTGCACAGCGCCGAAACCGGTTTGTCTGCAAACCAAACTTGACAAGGGATGACGGAATCTCATTCCAAAATAAATCACTTAACTATACCTCAAACTGGATAACTTATTGGCCCTTAAAGCTATTCTGTAAAATTGTAGCACCTTTGTGTTTGATGTTAAATAGTTTTTGTGCATGTAGTGTCGTAAAGAAGTGCTTCAATTTTGTACAAAAACATGCTATAAGGAGTGTTTTGGTATGAGGAATCCATTTCGGCACTTGTCCTTTTCTTAAAACTTCCACCAGAGGGCGCAACAGTAAACATTTTCACATTTTCTTCAAACTCCAAATAGATTCTTTACCTACGGTTTCTTCGACGAATATGCTTAGAGTTACATCCTATGGTATACACGTATAGTAAAAAAATGTACCCGATCTAACGTACACATGTGCCCAAAAAATACCAAGTGACCACTATTATTATCTTATCATTCGAAGATAATCATCTATTTACAAGGGTGTGAAATTCCAATAGGTCTCTCATTATTTGAATTGTTGCATTTGTGGTCGTTTGCGGTTAATCACCTCGCACTAGACGCATTGCAAATTTGATTTGATTGCTTTGTTTTGCGTCATTACGGCTAAATGTGCTATACCATTGATGGCGCGGCATGCGGTGTTTACACATACCACCAGACCAACCTGATCTCATGTCTACGTTTTTGGCGGCCAATGAAACAACCACAACAATTAATGCCTCCATACCGCGCGCTTTCGCAATAATCACCAATTGTGCCCAGTGTTTCGGTATTTCGACTGGCATTGGCTTTTGTATCGTCAATAATAGTAATAGTTAATAGAGGTAACTGCGGTTGGTAAATACATACATATATACATAAATATGTACATTGTTTTCGATGTTTGCATACATAAAAACACAGNCCTCCATACCGCGCGCTTTCGCAATAATCACCAATTGTGCCCAGTGTTTCAGTATTTCGACTGGCATTGGCTTTTGTATCGTCAATAATAGTAATAGTTAATAGAGGTAACTGCGGTTGGTAAATACATATGTATATACATAAATATGTACATTGTTTTCGATGTTTGCATACATAAAAACATAGATTAGTTTATATTTACATTCATGTGATATTATGCGGTGTGTTAATCGCAACCTATTNGCAATCTGTGCACCATGCAAGGGCTTTGTAAGACTCAGAGAATACCCCTAGAGTATTTTATATTTACATACATACATGTTATATTATGCGATGTGTTAATCGCAACCTATGGCGTAATTTGGCAATTGTTGCAGCTGCTGCAGGTAAATTATAATACCGTTAGCGAACTAACAACGAGTGTTGCTTCAATCCTTTGGTGGTTTGGTATTAGCAAAGAAAGAAAAGATAGTAGAAACACATTGTTATCTAGTGATTAAAAGGATATTTGGTATTTGAACAATGAGCACTTGTCTAAAATGTATACAGGTTGCTGCGAATTGTAGCTTCTTTTACAAAATGCTCAACTGCATTTAAACTCAAAGCATTTTTTGCTGATTTTGATTTCGTTATTGGCCGATCCCCTCGGCAATGAAATAGGTGATTTTGCTCTTTGGGACATTGAATTTGGCAGCCACGAACAACCATTTAAGTGAGGATAAAATGTGTAGCTTGCGTAGTAAGAGAGCAGTTAACCTCTTTAGAGATTACCTGAAACTACATGCTATGGCTAGCAGCGTTATTTGCTGTAAGGAAATGCTTTTTAAATTCAGTTTCAGGTCTTCAAAGATATGCTATTTGATTTATGGAGGATCATTCGCAAGCCTAAACCTCACTAGCCCTAACAGTCGCTAACGGAAATCCCTTCAAAGAGGTAGATATTAACTTTGGTTGTCAAGTGCCAATATTTAAGTGAAGGTAAGGGATATGAATATGCGTACATCAAAGTCGAGTCTGTCCTTGACAAGACTGTGAACTTAATGGGCTGGTTTCTTCAACTTGACTTAACTTAGTTTAGCCATTTTTTGAACTTAAATCAAAAGTTAGCTTACTTTTCATTCAGCTTATTCTATACCATCCGTCCTACGCACTTTTTTCGGTCATAGGACGGATGGTATTGAAAATGGGCAAAATCGGACAATAACCACGCCTACCCCCCCATATAACGGTAATTTTCAGAAATACGAAAACTGCGATAGTTTGGTAACTACTGAAGATTATTCACTCAAAATTGATATTTACAATAATTTTTAGACAAAAAATAAGAATATTATAAGTTTTGGAAAATGGGCGTAGCCACGCCCACTTATGGTTACATGTGTATATCTTGGTAACCGCTGCACCAATTTCTTCCAAACTTGGCACAGTTGTTAGCCTCGCTACAGCATACCAAACGGTTGACAATTTTTTAAATCGGACAATAACCACGCCCACATCCCATATAACAGTAGTTTAGAGAAATACGAAATCTTCGATAAATCAGTAAAAATTAAAGCTAATGTATTCAAAATTGATGCTTGCAACAATTCCTTACGAAGAAATACGTTTATGATAAAATTTTGGAAATTGGGCGGGGCACCGCCCCCTTATGATCACATATATGTATCTCGGTAACCGTTCTAACAGTTTGTACCAAACTCAGTATGGTTATTGTGCTTGTTGCATAAAAGCAAAACGTGGAAAATTATTGAAATCGGATTAAAATGTAGGCCGCTTTTCACATAACGGTAAACTTCAGAAATGCTTGAAACTTCAATATTTCGAAATTTAAGGACGATAATTTACTCAAAATTGATACGCCCCGGCTTATCATGTAGCGGTAGCTTTCGGGAAGGTGAAAATCATATATGTATTTAATACTTGCGCCGGGTATTTAATGTTCGGCTCCGCCGAACTTAGACTCTCTTATTTGATTAATTTAATTTTTAGGTTTTATTAATTTAAAAAGAGAAATATATATATTCTTATTGAATTTATTTAATTTTTAGATATTTCTTTATGTATTTTTTCTTTTTTAATATAATTTGCTTTTAATTTTTAGATGCTATTTAAAAAGAGAAATATATATTTTTTTAATTCATTTAATTTTTGGAAATTTATCTATTTATTTTATCTTTTTTAACTTAATTTATTTTCTTTTGCTAATTTTATTTTCTTTTAATTTTTAGATTTGATTGTTTTCAGAAGAAAAATATATATTTTTGTTAAATTTAATTTAAGGATTTATTTTATACTTTCTATTAAATTATCTTTTAGTTTTTAGATTTTGCTATAAAAATAATACTACTTTTTTAATTTTATTTATTTTTTAAGTACCATTTTATTAGTTTTTTGATAATTTTTTATTTTTTTTAATTTATTATTAAGATTTTATTGTCTTAAAATTAATGTCTTTTATTTCTTTTAATTTTTAAAAATATTTTTATGCATTTTTTCTTTTTTCATTTAAGTTTCTTTTATCAATTAGTTTTCATTGTTTTAAAAAGAAAAATATATATACTTTGTTAAATGGATTTACTTTTTAATAATTGATTGCTAAAAGCAACAACGTAACGGCAAGACCTCCTGGTTACCTGATATTTCAATTAGTATTTCGAAATACAGTAAATGGCATTCAAGAAAATGCTTATTTTCCCTGTCTGCACCCTGCAAATTTTAAGTTAATAGTTGCATTCCTTACCCACCAGAAATGATCAGAAACAATCAGAAGTATTTAGTCAGATGTAGTCCGAAAGGTACTTCTTAACTTGAAAATGAGAGCTGAAATAACGGAGCAACTTTGACTCTCTTCTGTCAAAAGTTACAAAATTTAGTCAAAATTTTTGCTGGGAAAATCTTGAAACGTGTCAAACTCAGCTAACCGCTGGCTCTGTAAGAGGAAATCAAAGAATAAGCGAAAAGTGAAAATAATCTAAAAACTAAAAAAGGTAAATTGAATATGGAAGTAGGCCAAAAAATAATAGAAATCGTTATTGTTTGTTGTAAGTGTGTGCTTGTGTGAATATATTTTAATTTTAATAAATTTGTGGATATTCTTTGCAGATAAGTGATGAAAGAATTTGTGGTGCATCTGGTGGAGCTACAACTTCAGCTGGATCTGGTGAAGTACATACATACATAAATATTTATTTTTATTTTGTAATATACCAAAGCTTAAAGCGATCAAAACAAGAGGGTGTTTTTATTTGTCATTAGTTTTCTTGTTACCATTATTCGGCCTAAAAATTTGGGTTTTTACGTTCCATTAGTTTTTCCGATTATTCTCTTTTAGTGAGCGCATTTTTCTTACGCTCTTGCATTTTGACAGTTTTCAGATTTTTGTTTTCGGATTTTCATGCAAAAAAAAAAAATAATTTACTCTCGTAACTATAACTAAAACGTTCAAATCGGTGTACCCTTTGCTTATAGTTGAGGGTATTTTTGAGCATAAATATCCGAGCTGTAGTTATTAATTTCAATTCAAAATGTAAATGGGTATTGTTTGCGAGATTAAATTACGTATAAGTAAATTTAGCTAAAAATTTAGATTAAATAATTTTGGCATGTACAAATATTAAGAGTGATTTTATATTATCGAACCGCATGATCAAATTACTTTTTCATTCATAAACGGGCTCCTCTCACACTGGCAGCTTTGATGGATAAATACCTACCTTTTATGCACCCACACATACCCGTGTTTATAAATATGTGCCTATTTACATACGTACGACATGCGCTACAAACTGAGCGGGTGTCTAATTACGTGCAGAATTATATTTACGTTTCCCACTCAGGAAATTTAATTAACTTCGGTTTGTGGTTGGTTACTTATCTTCTCGATACGTACCTGTAATGGGAGAAAAGAACATACGCATAGTTAGTTAATTTTTGAAATTCAGGCAATACATACTTATGTATGAACATAATTATACATACATATGTATGTACATATGAGCCCACAATCATTTTCATATGAACGCATGTAAATGTTAAGGGAATATGTACATACATATGTAGGTATGTATAATGAAATGCATTATAAAAAGTAATAGCTTCTAATCATAAGAAACTTCTATGAGGCTTTATTATACTTACGTATGTACCTAAACATATATGTTCTCTAGGTGTAAAAGGTGCGAGCTTGCACGTGAGTGCACGTGTGAAAAAGAGTTACCATAAAAATAATAATGGTATGCAGTGGCGGAGCCAGGGGAAATTGGGGGAATAGATCACTTCCTCCGTCAACGAACTACTATTTTAAAATTTTTTTTAATAACACAAACCATTGGATTTATCGATTACCAGTTGTTGGACTATGCTTTCGAATATTGAGCCTGTACACACTAGTCTTTTCAGATCGTCTGGAAACCCCAGTATGTATCAGTTGTAAAAACTTGTCAGATTCTAATTGAATATTTTCGGAAAGGAATAAGGGAGCAAACAAATATATAACGGTACGGTGACCATCCGTTCTTTATTTAAACTCCCTGTCATTTGTACAATTTTTTCTAATTAAAAGACGTCGTTTTTTCCTACAGTGCTTAAACCCGCTTACCAATCTGCTGTGGAATATTTATAAAGCTAAGGTTTAATACATTGAGCAGAGAAGAATCGCTAAAAAAATATAAAATCTTTTTTTTTATACTTGCGCTTGCCAATTAGTATGCCAGAAAGAGAATAATTTTCGTAGAGAAGAGAAGAGATTTCTAAGGTTTCGGAACCAGTTCCAACTACCGAGCATATTTTTGATGATGACCATGACAAATAGGCAAAGCGGGTATTAGTGCTATTTTGGGCAGAGAATGCAGTTTAAGACAAAATCCTGTCATCGTTTCCGTCCTAAATAAAGTAGTGCCATGGAGTGTTTTGGAGAAAGATTCTGCGGAAGTTTTAGGGTTTTTTTAGTTTTGGGAATAACAGACACCGTAGACGCTGAAAGGATGAGGTAGTGCATTGAATGAAAATAAAGCGGACACACTGTGTAGGTATATGATAAACAGTCCTGGGGTTCAATTCCAATTCTGCGTTATCGTGAAGTGAAAAGTCAAAAATTCACACCGAAATAAGTGCAGTGTGAAAGTATTATTTTTATCATCCCACAATAACGCAAAAAGAGAATTGACCCTTGAAGGCGCTCAGTTCGGTACACGTTAGTGGTTACAAAATGGAGGCTTACTCTGTGATAGCAAGACCATGTAAGAGAGAATTTGGCTTCACTTGACATTTTCACTAGAGAGACATTTCTTTTGGAATCAGCTAAAATCAAGAACACGAACTTGTGCAACTGAATAATGTATATTGTTCTGCAAATACTTTATTTAAATTTAATTGCTTACTAATGTTTTTATTTTATAATTTCATTTTGTAGAAGCACGAACATAGAAATCGTCTGTAAAAACCAATCAATTAAATATTGTCCTTTATTTTGCATTGGCATTGCGTGTGCCACCTTTAAGTTATCGCTGTATATTTTTTATCGTCCCGTTACTTCCCGGCTTCTCCTCTGAAGGGCTCTGAATGCGGTGTCTTGATAGCTACTTTTCCTTAACCACCGATGTTTTGTGGTCGATAATGCGTAGAATCTTAATTACTAATACTGCAACTTGTTGAGTAGGTGTCGAAGTGAAAACTTCTTTATAAGACCATTTGCATGTGTAAATAAATACACGAATGCAGAAGAAATAAAAAATTGCCAAAAATTGTATGGTAATTCAAATAAACTGTAGAGGTTCAATTATATATGAATATAAATAGCAGCCAAGTAATTCATTAAGGTGTGGTAAACTCGAATGACTCTGCCAAACTGAGAAAGTTTACCAAGAAATGATTACTACTGAATGCGCTCCCAACTTATTTGACCTGCGCGTATTCTGGTTTTGTTATTGTTAAAAGTTAACTTGCTTAAATGAAGTAGTAAAAAATATAGTAAATATGTATGTGCACATAGTTGTGAAAATAGTTGAAATAATATGATTGAAAAAAATGTAGTTAAAAGCAAAATATGATAGCCCATACTTCAGCGCCAAATTTTCATGTACGTAAATACGTACGTCGGCCGCTGTGGTGTAGTGGTAAGCAGTGCGCGCTTTCACTCATCAGCACCTGGGTTCAAGTCCTGGTCAAAGCAACATCGCAAAAATATAGAAAAACGTTTTTTCTGAACAGCGGTCGTCCCTCGGCAGGCAATGGCAAACCTCCGAGTGTATTTCTGCCATGAAAAACAGCTTCTCATAAAAATACAATCGCCGTTCGGAGTCGGCATAAAAGTGTAGGTCCCTCCGCTTTGTGTGAAAACATCAAGGCGCACACCACAAGTCGGAGGAGAAGCTCGGTCAAACACTAACATATGTGTAAGCGCCAATCTATTATTATTATTAAATAAAAAAATATATAAATACAAAAAAGTTTACAGCGTATGTACATAAAACAAGCAGAAGTTAAGTGACTAATATGCAAAAAACATGCACAAGCGGACAAATATGACAGATATGGAATGAGGAATGTGATTGCGCGTGATTTGAACGTCCTTTTCTTGAGAGAAAAATGTTTACGAAAAAATTAAATTATTAAACAAAATGGACTTTATAGCTGTTGTCTCTAGATATAGTCTGTTGGCGCTAATGAATTTCTCCACCTAACCAACTATAGCTACTGTGCTCTCGACGTCATTACGTCCTGGTACCGAAATACATGTACCTACATAAATTTAATGATACCGTACCTGCGAAACGCATGCTGGGCTTTCCCATCGCATGCCAAGCTTACACTCCCGTTTGCCGTCTTTGTAGCAGCTTCACAGCATCCACAAATATAATGAACACATTTTCTTTATAGACAAAGGCGGAAGAGAGGTTCCAACTCCTTACCTAGAGGCCAAGAGGGGCACGTCTGTATACACTATGATATCATTGGATGGACAACCGTCCCTACCTTAATTTCCTAATGAAATCAGCACCGCAACATTAGCGGAGTAAGTTCAGTATCTTCTTACATTACTCTAAAACAGTTTGTCGGTTTGAAAATTTCGCCAATTGTCTCTCCCATTCGCAAAGCTTGCTCAGTTGCTCATCCCAAGCGCACAAAAGTCCTGCTGACCTTGGATACATAGTTCTCTCGAAGGCCCACAAAGGATTTTCATCAACATTTGATATTGTCTATGTTTTTGCGCCATATAAAAGGACGAGCACAATGAGAGATGTGTGGACCGTGATTTATGTTTGCGAAATGCCCCTGCATTTCAGTTGCCTACCTAGCCTGCAGTATCGCAAGAGTCACCACTATACTATTAGAATCCATCGCTATATCTGCATATGTAAAGCAGAAAACTAACAAATTTTTCCTCCTGAGGTATCTAAGAAGCAGCTATTTTAGGCCAGCGATTTTAAGAAAATATGCATAGAATGTTAGTATCACTAGCCTCACTGACATTAAAGAAGGAATGAAAAGAGAGTCAGCCTTTAAAATCCTTCACTATTTTCTTATCAGCTAAAAAATTCGGTGAATTTATGTGAAATACAAATACCGTTAATTTCTTCATGATTCAATGATCGGATCGAAACTAAATTAGACTGAGACCACCTCCGAGGTATGACCTTGCCTTTAAAGAAAACAAAATGACAAAATACCTTTTTATAAATATTTGCGATAAATGGCTGTTGGATTATGCTTTTGAATATTGAGCCTGTACACCTTAGCCCTTTCAGATCGACTGGAAAAATAAACGCGTAAAAGTACACTAAACTTTTCAGATGATAAAACTGATTTCGAGCTATGTACACATGGATTCTGGTGATAATAAGATATAACCGAGTTTTTAGTATGGGACCACGTCTCTAAGGTACCGCCTTTCCATAAAAAAAAATTATGGAAATCGGCTAACATGGTCCAAAGCTATGCGGTAACATACACGAATAAAATATTCTGACGAATTGATAATCTCCTCCTTTTTTGAAGTCAGTTAAAAGGAAAAAAAATACGTATATGTTTTCGAAATTACTTACCTCCTCCACCTGCTGGTTAATCAGTAAAAATTTATGCAATTTTCGTTATTAGAAAACTCAGTTAATTGGCAACTTCTAACTCATATACGACGCATTATGAACTCATATACGTATATAAGTACTTAAAAATATGGACAAAATGCCGTATAGGAAGGGAGGAGATGAAATTACGATGAAAATAATGAAAAGCTAAATAAAGAGCTAGTTTCTATGTAGATTCGATTCAAATGAAGCTGCTCGAAATCCAATGGAACCATACAGGTGAAATAGTATGTAAAATGGACATATGTACGCAAGAGTGAATGTGTGTATTTGCTGAAATATACGTATGAGCTTTCGTTCACTGAAATGCAAACTACTTACTAGAATACGATGGCTCCATTTGGTTGTTATCTCCATAAGTAAGTACCTGACTGACTGCCTCACAATCGTTTGGTCTGTATCGTATTGAATATGGCTGAGTGGCTATTATTGGGCACTGAAGCAAACTAAAATCGAAATGAATTCGCAATATATAGAACGTGCCATAGACGAACTATATGGATGCAAATAGTAAATATGCGTGACTGTATGTACATTAGGGTGCTACGAAAACATAAGGAAACATCTAATTTTTTTAATTTTCTTCTTTATACTCAAAATAAAAAAATACGGCTCACCTTATTTTCAATATTCTTAAGTTCTATGGGGTGGGTAAAACAAATTTGTCTGGACCTCCCTAATGTACATATACACACACTCATTAGACCGTATAAAAAAGAGTTCGCCGTTGAACTATAAGGTACAAGTATTTTCTATCTTAAAGTATTATACATATTTATATACATATATCAATTTTTTTGTCTCGAGGAAAAAATTCCGTCCACCAGATCGCTAATATGGATGACCACCCTAAAGCCGAGCACTATTTAGCTCGTCAAAAACCTTTAAACTTTTGCGAAGTAAGTATTCCGATTCAAAGACAATTTCGAATTTTGTTTTTGGTTGAAAATAGGGGTCGAGCTTTTATATTTTTCGTCATAACTTCCGGATTTACAGATGGATTTCAAAGTATGATATCTGCTATTTAAGTTCGGCAAAAACTAATTTTTTTTTTTCAAATTGACTTGGCAAAATACTTTACATTCGAAGGTGTACGGTGAATATTTTTTTTTTGCCTTGAAGGTGGTACGGTCTAATGTACATATAGAACAATTCGTATGTATGCACGTGTAGGTGCACTGATGCAAACATCAGCACATATAAAGATTTGAACATAAATATGAAAACACATAAATACACATACATATATATATATATATAATGGTATCTGTGCGCATTCTGGTAATAACAATTTTCTTAAATAGCCATAATAACGCCGCACAACCAATATAGACGGACTTCGGCTTGAGGGCGCACCAGAAAAAAAATATGAAAAAAGCAAGTAAATAATAATTGCGAGAGGTGAAAAAACTCTGGAAAAATTGTGGAAAAAATGCAAAATTTATGTAACGTAGACACATTATTTGGCCATTATCCTTAACAGCCAAGTAGTTGAATGGCGCTAGCGAATCGCTTGGAGCCGGTAACGAAGTTAGAGCAACTAAGTAAGTTGTTGCTGATGCAACGGAAAGCTACATACGTGTTCTCCTGCCGTTGGCCATGCGATGGCACAAATAATGAGTTGTGTTTTTTGCGATGCCTAGCAGCGTAATATGTACCCGTGATAGTGATGCGCACAGTTATCGGAAAACAATAAATGGGAGATGTTTTCGCTGATGTGAGAAATCTAGATTACGAGTCCTTAAAAAAAAAAGTAGAGTGAATACAGCATATAGCATAGATGGATTAATGCAAGAGTGTATGGTTAGTGTTTTTCAAATAGCAATGGAACTTGACTGATTGATCACGTTAGTGCCTCTAAGGCCGGATCACTAGCACAGTGTTATCTAATACTTAATGAATAAGTATTTATACCGAAGCTCCCAAACTTTTAAGTTATTCTATTGACTAAGAGGCCAAAAGATTTAAAAGGACGATACGTAGTTGTCGCTTATCTAGTAGTAGATATTACCAAAATTTACATTATAGAGATTTTATTTTCTGGAATACTTAGCCACTCTGACGGTCCTTAAGAGATCCTTGCTTAAATAACCTACGCAGGTTTAATAAGCTATAGCGATTATCATAACTTTGCGTCAACCACATATTAACATTTATTTTTTTATTATATGCCAAGGTGTATTAAACAAGGTGTGATTAAAAACTCAGATGGCCTCTCTTTTAAGGTACTATTATGTCAAAAAATATAAACAAGCGATTCAAAATTCATAAAAAATTGTTTAAATTTGATTTTATAGGACGGTTCTTCTGAGAGCAATGTGAAATTCAGTCACACTTTGTTGAATACATTTTGGTCCAAGCTTCATACTTTAGACAAAACTGAGAAAAATTTATCAAAGTAGTTTTTGACAAATTTCTTTTGCTAATTGATGAAAACAGTTTTTAATAATAGTAGATTGGCGCTTACACAAATATTGGTGTTTGGCCGAGCTTCTCTCCCGATTTGTGGCCTGAGTCTTGATGTTGTCACACAAAAGGGAGTTTTACGCCGGCTCCTAACCACAATTGTATTTTTATGAGGAGCAGAATCATTGCAGAAATAAACTTGGAGGTGTGCCATTGCCTGCCGAGGGGCGACCGCTATTTATTAGAAACAAATTTTTTTTTTGTTTTTTATTTTTTGATGTTGTTCGGAAACCAGGCTTGAACCCAAGTCCTGCGGTATGGTAGCGCGAACTGCTAACCACTACATCACAATGACCGCCGATAGTATAATATTGTGAAAATGAGAAAAAATTTCCATAAGCTGGAAACCGTTAAATAAAAATGTTTTCGACTTTTTTAAAACAAAGTTATATCTTTTGTGTTTATCAGCTCTCTTTGTTGCCCATCATACTCAATGAAATTAACAAAAAAAAAGAAGAATTAAAATGGAAGTATTATAGCCGCCCGACTTTATAGTATGAGTATGGCCGAAACACCTGCTATAAGTAATGCGCATACACATATATAAGTATATATTCCCAGCATATATTGCCTGCATACTTTTACCTACATAGACACGGTTAAATTCCCTCTACTTTCATTGCCTTCTGCTACATAGTCAGTCATACAAACTTTATCCATTAGCTTTTAATGCGCGATGAGTATTTACCATTACCATTATTTTTCTTTCATTTCTTTTTTGCAATTTCACTATTTCTGCGTCGATTATTGTTTTTATGCCTAGTGCTCTTATTTATACATACATACATATGTATATATATTTTCTACTCATACGTATGGTATACATTGTACCGTCACACATTGTGCATAAGCATACACCTGTACTTACATAAATATGTACATATGTATGTGTACCTTGGAAAAATGTGCCGCACGTCATTGGGCCAGTACGACTCATCACTAATAACTATAGCTCTTAACAATTATCATTGTTTTGGTTTTTGTATTGTTATCGAACTTTTTGCGCTGCATTCTCTGCAATAAATATTTCCATATGCAGACATTAAACTACAGGTACTAGCTGTTGGACAGAATTAGAAAAGTGGGTGCGTTCTCTTAAAAGTAAGATTTTAATGTATAGACAAACTGAAAATCTTCCTGATTAGTTATGTATGCATTCATAAGTGACGGATGGGACCTTTTACCCCCTTTTTGCCCAAACTTTTAGTCAATTCTCTTTGACTAGTGATTTGACAAGTGTAAAACTTTTTAACGCTTGAAGTCAGATATCAGTTTAATACAAAACTGATAAAGTATACAATTTTATTAAACACAAATATATGTATATTCAGTTTGTCCGCCAAATATTTTCTTTTGAATCTTTAGGATATTGAGAGAATTTATAAGTCGTTATTGCTCTAATCTGTATTCAAATACATACATTGATAAATCTGTATCTTAAAATTGCTCTTTAAAAACTACTTAGGCAAACAAAGCGAAAGCGATCGTAATCATGATAAAAACATAGCAAGGTAGAACCGTTCTCTCATTTTGTCGGCCATGATTTTTTTTTGAAGTTTGCCAGCATTTTAAAATCATATAAAATTGAAAATAAAAAAATTGAAATTGTTCGAAATTGTTGTTGCTTGAGATTGAAAATGAAAATGTGTGTGTGAGTTTGTGAGTAAATTTAAAAATTAAAATGTTTGGAAACGTCAAGAATTTTAAAAGTAACTCTCAGCGGTTCTACCTTACTATATTTTTATCATGATCGTAATGAAACCCTCAAGGCGAATTTATATAAGGTGGTGTTACTAGCTCAGCTGATTTTGTGTATGTGTTTCGCCGCACGGCTTCTGATATCAAATTGAAAAATTTTGTTTGAATTTCTACACACACTCTTACAGATTTTGACAGTTTATACCGCCAAAGCAAAAACAAAATACATGTAAATTTTTGTTTTTGTACTCCTGCTATCACCTTATATTAATCCGCCTTGGAAACCCTCCTGTTCTTGATTCCGCTTCAGCGCATGCGCAGTATTCATCGAAAATTACCATATTGTGCTAATGGGCACAAAGACGTTGCATATGCCAAGGCGCTTGTATGAGCACAACGTTCGCAGGCATTTTATATGGAAGAAAGTGCGCTAAAGCCTCGACAAAAAAAAATTCTAAAAAATCAACGTTAATCTTTAGGTACCTGAAACTTGCACTTCATTATACTAAAATTTAATGGGCTACACAACTGCGTACTCGACAATTTTCTCAAAATTCTAAATACAAAGTTTGAAGTTTTGATAAAAGTTTGATTAATTGTTGTGAATTTTGTATAAAGTTTGCAAGATTGATTTATATAGTTTTTGTCATAGATAAATATTCTGAATATTTGCCTTGTTTATATCAACATATAAGGCGCTTTGACCCAGTTCGATGTATTTCAAGATGGAAGCATAAACCAACTTTCAATACGCTCAGAAATTCAAAAGTGTATTGATTCGAATTTGTCTTCAAATCGCTTTTTATACCTTTCATGAGCATGAAATGGTATTATAACTTTGGTCCGATGTTTGCAAGTACCAGAATAAGAAGAGATAGACCCATTAAAATGTATACTTAAATGATCAGAACGGCGAGCTGAGTCGATTTAGCCATGTCCGTCTGTCCGTTTGTCCGTCTGTCTGTCTGTCCGTCTGTTTGTATGCAATCTAGTCTCTCAATTTTCGAGATATCCGGATCAAACTTGGTAGGTGGGTATATTTTTATAATGTATTAATCATTTGTCGGAACCGGAAGAATCGGACTACTATAACATATAGCTATCATACAACTGATTGTTCAGATGTGCGATTTTTCGTTATAACTCCTCCATTTATGCAGCTAGGAACATGAAATTTTGCAATACTTCCACCATTATCCATTATCAGCAAAACACTTACAGTGAAAATTAAAAAGATCGGGTTACTATAACCTATAGCTCTCATACAACTGATTGTTCAGATATACGATTTTTCGTTATACCTCCTCCATTTAAGTAGCTAGAAACATGAAATTTTGCACAATATTTTCTGTAAAAATGGCGAAGATCGGGTCGCTATAACCTATAGCCCCAATAGAACTGATTGTTCAGATATGAGATTTTTTACCATAACTTCTTCATTTAACAGCTATGAACATGAAAATTCGCACCGTTTTCACTCATTATTAACAAAATACTTACAGTGAAAACAACAAAAGATCGGGTGACTATAACATATATCTCTGATACAACTGATTGTTCAGTTATGAGAATTATCGTTATAACTCCTCCATTTATGCAGCTAGGAAAATTAAATTTCGCCATACTTCCATCCATTAACAACAGAATACTTACAGTGAAAATAACCAATTATTTCATAAAAATTACATAAATGTAGCTCCCATACAACTGATTGTTCAGATATGCGATTTTTTGTTATAACTCCTCCATCTATGCTGGGAACATGAAATTTCGCAATATTTCCACCCATTATAAAAAAAATACTTTCAGTGAAAATGGCGAATATCGGATCGCTATAGCCTATTGCCTCCATACAACTTATTGTTCAGATATGAGATTCTTTGTTATAACTTATCCATATATGCAGCTAGAAACATGAAATTTTGCACTATTTTCACTCATTATCAACAAAAAGTTTACAGTAAAATTAACAAAGTTCAGGTCACTATAACCTATTTATTGCGCCCATACAACTGATTGTTCAGGTATGGGGTTTTACTGTAAAATGTTCATGAAAGGTATGAAGCCTTCGGCATAGTCGAAGACAGTGCGGCTCTTACTTGTTTATTTCTCACATCGGTTAGAAAATAGGTATAAACACATCACTCGTTTGACGCGAAGTTAAAAAGGCTGGATTTCTTTATACAGCCCGTTTTAAATTTGAATTATTATTATAACAAATTTGAATTTTTGTTCGCTTCCATTTGGGTCTACCGCGCAAATTAATTATCAAGGAAATATCGAATAAAAATAAGTTATTCATTTGAATTGTTAAAATAAAGGTTACAATATACTGGTGTTAAACTAAAGAGGGTTAACAAAGTTTACTGTAGAGCATATTTTTGAAGCGGGTTTCCACATATGTATTTAAAAAATTGAATTCAGTTGAATTGCCAAGATAAGGTAAATATTGAATTAGTACACCGTTTAAGAAAGTACGCGATATGTAGACTCGAGATATAAGATTAAAATTAAAGTTCCTGTCGAAAGCCGATACTTTCTTTCTAAATACCGTCGAAACAGACCTGTTAACTTTGGATTACGATTACTTATCAAAACGATTACATAGGTTCGGTAATCGTAATGAATAATTCAATTTTTGTTTTTAACCGAATTAGTAATAAATTATAATTAGAATTAATCAAAAAACAATCATGATTATTTTTCATTAAAAAATAGTCAATAATAATCAAAAATAATGAATAAAAGTAATTTATTAAATTTGGTGATTATTTTTGATTTTTTAATTATATTTAATTATTTGCTCGATTTCATTGTAAAGAAACATACTTCTTTGTTTTCTGATGGTATGACATGCTTAAAGTAGCGGAATACACATACATAACTCCCATACATGCATACCCTCCAAAAATGCAAATATTCGCAACATCCCTGTTATCTATGGTCATTTGAAAGACCAACGTAACACCGTATTTCACAGCTACATACATAAATTTTTGTCGACAAAACATTTTTTTTCGTCTGAGAAATGCATTTTATTTAAAATAATTTACATAATTATACATAATCAAAAAAAAATTAATTTTATCGTAAAATCCCATTAGCTTTCTTGATAATTATTTATTTATTTTTTCTTCCAATCGGCTAAAAATACGATTACTCTTTATGGTAACCTGTAATTATTAATTTAAAAGTGGAAATAATGGGAATTATTCATTTAGCAGATTTAAAAAATAATAATTAATTAAATCGGTAATAATTACAATTTATAATCATTACTTAACAGCTCTGCTTCGAAAATATGATAACTAGCACCCGCATATATAAAAAATGCTTCCTAAATCGATTATTTTTTTGAAACTCTCCCTTCGTAAAACTCTTTAAATCTATGAATGAGGTCATATGAGTTATGGGGGGGAGTAAAAACATAAAAAAAAATTTTATGCGCAGTGAAGCACGCCGGGTATTTGCTAGTTTAATGTGTCGACTGCATTCTTTTGGATTGTTACTCCACGTTCAGCAGAAAAAATATCATTTTGAGCCAAAATAAGGACAGACTAGTCTTCAAAACTCCACCGATTGCTTTTTTTTTTTGGTAAATATTCATTTTTAATTTTACTGCGCTTTTTTTTAGTATCCGCAAAAACATCGCATAAAATTAGCCCAAGTTAAAGGACCTAGTTGCACTTAAATGCTGTACTCCATAGATCTTAAGTAAGCCACAATGGTGCTTGGAAAGCAAAATAACTCTTGACTACCCGTGAACTCACTGCCGAATAATGGACGTACGTATCACTAGCTTAGAGTGAAAAGTTGTTAAGTCAAAATTTAAAAATTTTACAGGAGAGCAAAAAAAACTTCTTATAGCAATTTTCTTGAAGTATTGCGCAAAACTCTATATACAAAATTTTGTCTTTTTAATGCAAAGTAAAACTTCATACGAATCAGAGGGATTCTTTATTAAAAGATTTCATACTATTTTAACCTTTTCGAAATTTCGACGATTCTTTTGGACTTAGACAATTTTCCTTTCAATGAATATAGATACGGAAACATAAAAGAAGTATGTA
>NW_016168627.1:0-18915 GCF_001687245.7 Rhagoletis zephyria
AAATAAAACAGCTCGACAAATTTTGACTTTTTTACCACCTGAGTAAAGCTCTTCGTTTCTTGTAGATTCTTTCAGGATTTTGAGATATCCTAGGACACCGCCCCTACAAGAAACGATGTGTGTTAGTTAGTTTTTAAATTTTAGACAAAAAAAATTGTCAAACAATTTTAACTATTCTCAAATATTTTCATTTGTACGTCCTTTTTTTATCTACAATGATTTTTGTTTTTAACTTTAAGCAACAACAGTTTATAAGGCGAACTTAGCGCTGGGTAGACCATTGCTTTGTACGCTGGGTAGTGATGGCACGATTAATCGAATAACCGATTATAATCGGTTATTTTCATTCGGTTAACGATTTAATTATATCGAAATTTTCCTGTCGATTAATCGAGCGATTAACCCATTAATTTTCAAAATAATCGAAAAGAAACCATCAAAAATTGACTACACAATAATGTATGAATCAAAATAAGTTGGGATGTTTTTTACATTCTCGTATTCTGCAAATTTTTAAAAGGATATTTTTGCCAAAAACCGCAACATAAGCTCAACCATTTTATTTTCCGAATTCGGTGTTGCGCATTTTCTTCTTTTCTCTATGGAAGAAAATAAGCAACACCATTACTAAAGGGAAAAATGGCAAAAATCAATGGGCTACAAGACTACATACTGAAAGTCTTTCTAAGAAATCTAATTAAAAAGCTAGAATTTTTCGTTGATTTTTTTTTTATAAAGAATAAGCTATATTTAAATAGATAAATAAATTAAGTAACAAAATAAAATCTTGTCGTGCACTATAATTTTGAGACGGGTGTAATTCAGTTGTTACAACTTATAAATGGCTTTTATCAATTTTCCATTTTAAGCGAAATGACCGATTAATCGGTTAATTTCTTACGATTAATTGAAATCATTAATCGAATGCTTTCGATTAATCAATTAGCCGATTAATCGATTTTTAAATTCTTTTTTGCCATCACTAACGCTGGGGTCGCTCTAACGAATCCCAGCGAAGTAGTCTGATGAGCAGATGGGGTGATCTCCGAAATAGCGGCTATAACTTCTACCTATAAATTGTTGTTTTTTTTCCACGCCATTTTTCATAAAAACGGCCTCAAGCTCAATAAAATTGTTGAATTTAAATTTAACCAGTAAAAATTAAAAATTAATATTATTATTTCAGTTCAGGGTTTTTCACCGAAAAGAAATATTTATTGAAGCTAATGAATATTTTATGACTTTTTTTTATGAAAATAATAAATATTTTATTATTATTTTTTTCTGAAAAATACTTATTACTATCGAGTTTTTTTCACTTAAGAATAATGACTGTGTAAAATCTCAAATTCTATACTTGTGTGATTTCCCATGTATCTTTTTCAGAGGTAGCGACACCCTAATTAAAGTAATAAGTCTCAACATTTTCATGTACAAATTTCAGTTCGTTGCGTCTGTATGGCCTTTTAAATTTTACAAATAATTTTAAAGTGGTAATATAAAACTCAAAAATAATTTTTATCTCTAAACAATCAAAATAAAAATTAAAAAATTATCATTACTTTTTGATCGAAAAAATAAAAATCAAGCAATAATTATTTCCGGTAAATGAAAACATAAAAGTCGTACCAGTGAGAAAAACTAAAAATCATAAAATAAAGGTTAAACCCCGATTTCAACTATTTTACTCATAGTTATTATGGTCCTTGGTTTGATGCAGCTTTTCATGTAAAAAAGCAGGTTTCTAACGAATTTTTAATTAATTAAGTTATCCAAAACTAAACCCGTATTCGAATAAAATTGTTTTCCCCTTATGATGTAGATAAGCATATTGAATTGGCAGCATACACCATTATATGATGTCATAAAATACTTTTTATATATTGCGTTGTTGTTTCAATTTGAATTCTCTTTCCTTCCTACGCCTTTTTACATTTTTCTTCATAACTTCAGCATTTGGCGTCCGCTCTCAAATTATAATAATCCATGTTGTTGTCTTAATGAAACAAGTTTGTTTGCTCCATAGTCCATTGACCTCAAGAAGCCCGTTCTAGTACTTACACCTCAGATCTCCGTTCTTATCACCCGAACGTACCACCCTAATTCTGGTGAATTCCGCACCAAAAGTCATCAAACTTTTGCTAGGAAGAGAATTAAAATTATTCCAGTGGAACTATTCAGAAAAAATTTGTATTATTCTTTATTTTAAAAGGCGATCCCTAGTTCCAGCCAATTTTTTATTTTTCATACGGGATTTTTTTTGCTGGTAAGGTTGCACAGTAAACTGGTCCAAAAAGAGTAAGAGAGAGGAATTGTAATGCTCTCACCCTAGGATAGTTCTATATTGAAAAAAGTAGGCTCCTATTTTTTTTTTTTTGAAATCAAAATATATTTAGAGGTCGCTCAAAGCGCTTAAAGTTTTCCATGATTTTTATATGGGAAAAAAAATTTTGGTAGAAATGGTATAGAATTCTTGTAAATCAATATTTTTAGATCGGAAAACTCTGGCTCTCTTCAGGATACTAACCATATTTCAATACTAACGGTTTTGTATTGGTCGCCCTATAGAATTTTTCGGGGTGTTTTGGGTTTTTGGGAACCTATAAATTATAGTTGCAATAAAAAAATAGTTAAATAAATAATTGGGTATTATTATTGTAAATCTGCTGCAGATAAACAGAGTTTTATGGTAAAACGTAATGATTTTTAAATATTCTATACCATTCTACGAAAAGTTGTTTTTTCCCTATATAAAATACATGGAGAACTTTTTAGCGCTTTGTCCCTAAATATGTTCTGATTTCAAAATCAAAAAAGAAGGGTATATTTTTTTCAGTAAAGAACTAGGGGGTGAGAGCATAAAAATTCCGACTTTACTTTTTCACATGCATTTTTGGACCACCCTATTGCACAGTCTAGAGATCTACATATCTATGGCTGGAGGTTATTTTTTTTTTTATTAAAATGTGTACTCATTAATATATTTGAAGAGTGATTGTAATCGTATCTAGATAGTGACGGTGAATAAGTTAATTATGTTTACGTATGTCCGCTGTGATCTCCAAGTGAGGTCATTGTCCTGTGTGTGATTTTCGTTCGTCGTGAAGCATTTTACTACTCAATTGCCTACTCTGCCAAAGGAGCGTTTGTTGTCAGTGTAGCTGGGCGAGTTTATTTCAATAAATAATCATATCCATAAGATTATTTTATGAACACCCCAGATTCCAGAAGTAGCGAGTCTAAAACCACCGCAGTTGGTCCGGATCAAGTCCGAGTTAATCCGGATAACGCTTCCGTCTGTTTAAGCTTTAATATGACAGTACAAATCGCCTACCTAACTCAATTTGAATCACTTACGAAATAGGGGAACCGAAAAAGATGCTCATCTTATTTCTGTAACTTCTCTGCAATTAGAGGGGACTATCTTCGTTTGCGAAATCGTTGCACTTTGGTCTCTATACTGCCCCAGTTGGTTTGAGATAGACACTTGTTCACAATAATTCTCTCAGTACGATAAGTATTGACGCTTCAGATCTGAAAGCCTTTAGAATGTATTTTTAAACTATCAGTTAATAGTCATCGTACTTTGCGTGGCCTATCTATTGCAACAATACTGGAGTGCCTTTAGGTGAAGATTTATCATGTTCCTCAGAAGCCCAACCATAAGCCAGGTAGAAAAGTTGAATGTGTTGTTACATATTTTCAACTCTCAGCAACATTCTGTTCCATGTCTAAATCTTCCTCCCATCCCCAACAATCTATACGGTTAAACTATGTTTTTAATTTATCTATCAACATTTTTTTTAATATCACTTGATCGACCTTATCTTCGATAAATTCCTACAAATTTGTAATATTGTAATTGGTATTTTTTTCTATCGAGTTATGGGTTATATATTTATCGATATATTTATCGCCAATTATGAGTAAGCTCAAAAATGTTATTTTAATGACTGCAAAAATTATAAAAATTCTGCAAAAATTTTGCCAAAATTTCAAACTTCTTAAAGAGAATCTTCAGAAAAAATCTTGGTATGCAATTTTGTAAACAAAAAAATTTTGTACAATAAAATGAAAGTTCGAGTTAGCTAGAGCTTATGGTTTAGTCTTGCCAATTTTTATATTTGTTGACAGTGTTGTGAACACATTTTCCAACATATTTTGTATGGACAAAAATGCAAAACACCGTCAACAAAAAAATTACCAAAAATCAACGGTAGGTCGCAGTTAATTCACACTTGCATTTTTTTTTTGCTTACCAAAATTTTTTCTAAAAATACTGAATGAAAAGTCTGAAAATTTTGGGAAATTTAGTAGAATTTTCATAATTCTGCACATAGTCTGAAGTTCAGATTTAAATAATTTTTGTTGGGTAATGAGCTATACTTGAAAAAATAAACATTAAATAATTTATGAAAAATAAGCAAAACTTGTGAAAACGACGCGTCTCAATTTATATTTGAGTCACTATATTTATTTTGTAGTCGAAGAGATCACCAACGACAGTTANAAAAAAGGAAAAAATTTCAGATTTTTTAACCCTTAATTAGGCGCATGGGGTCAAGGCCATTTGAAGTTGAAAAAAAAATGTCTTGGAGTGCTTGGAGCGTGCTCGCGCTCTTTCTAGCTTCCTAACTCCCCGCGGGGTATGTAAATTAGTCAAGGCCAGAAAAACGCCGTGTACACATGTTTCGCTACTCACTTAAGTCCTAACCCCATGCGACCACTAACGTAGCATTCTTTGGCTTAAGGGTTTTATTTTTTATTTTTTTTTGTAAGTTTACTTTTTTGTTTTTCTAAGTTTACGATAATAGATTACTTTAATATTTTTGATAATACACACTTCGTTTTTTATTTCTAAAACTCTTTTTTCAACACTTTTGTTGGGGTCACTTGGGACCCGATACTACTAATTGTGTGATTTTCTTTATGCACCCAATTAAGGGTTAAAGGCCGAATAAACAAAGGAAACAAATTTTCATTATAAAACATACATACATATGCTTACTTTTTAATAGTATACATAGAAAGGTTTTTAAATTTTAGTTAGTTTACGGAAGGGGAAAAAAGGAAAATGAAGATTTTGAAAACGATTTCAAAAGGTTATTTACAAAACTTAGCCCAAATATTTACAAACATTCATATACATGTCTGTAGTATTTGCAATTCGTAAACAACCAGGAAGTCAGCTCAGCTAAAACTATTAAAATTCCCCTGTGCAAGCCACACAACCATTAAAATAATCATTAAAACAATTTGGAATTTTGTTTTCTAATTTTTGAAGAGCTATTTTTGACGAGAATGCTCACATAATGAGAAGGTACTTGAGAAAATAGCAGCAAAAGGAAGAGTAAATTATAAAAAGAAAAAACAGAAACTATGAAATGCCAGCGAGTGCATGCTTTTTTTTGAGGCATGCAATCACTTGGGCATTGAGTTACCATTAAATATATGTGTGTACTAGAGGTTTACGCCGACAGGCTTTGCGGCGGCGGCGTGGTCAACTTGAAAAAGAATCGGCGGCGGTGGCGACGCCGGCGCGTCTGAAAACGCCGGCGCTACTGCCCATTAGGTAGATTCAAAAGAGACATAAAGCTACTAATCTTATCATGTCATCTCGTCAGCGTTAGGCATTGGCCATGCCAATTCAGATTGTAATTGTATTTAATTAATTCATTGAATTAGTTTTAAATTAAAATCACGTTACTTTCTACTTGAATTAAAATGTTGAGTGTCTGCTGCTGATGGATGGGCAAACAGAAGAAAGTCCGACGTATATAAATAAATACATCTCTATGTTCTCTACAAATCCGTATATGTATACTACTGAAATTTAAAGAAATAAAAAAATTTTAAATGTTAAGTTATTGGGGTAATTTATGTCGCTATCAAAATTTGTTTACAATAATCTTATCATCCGTTATGTTAAATTACGGAGTTGTTACGATTCTTTGCGGGTCATATGTATATTGAAAACAAGGTTTGGTCAACTTCCACCAGAACGGGCCTTTCTGGCCACTTATAGGTAGCTAAAATATCCACTAAAATATTAAGCGCCAAATTTTTGTAAGGAGAACTGAATGTAATGAAAAATAATAGTAATTTTTACGAAAAATGGGGACTTTAACCCTGTGTAGAAGACATTGCGATGCGCGGGAGCAAACGCCTCCTGGGATTTGACCACCACTTGGGAACAGGGCTTCCAACTATACTTAGCTATGAAGTGCCATATTGAGGATAAAAAAGTGCCAAAATGTGCCAAATAGAAAAATATAACGTGTTTCCTATAATTTTTCTGAGTTACGCTTTTTTGGAAATGTTCAGTGGCCCAAATTATGCGAAATAACTCATTTAAAAATTTAATCCTCTTTTCGTAAAATAGTGTCTTTATACGAGTAGTATTTAGTTCCTTCAAACGATGTATTTTAATGTGCATACATCATGAAAATTTTGTACAAAATTCCTTAGGCGCCGAGCGCCGCCGCCGCCGCGCCGATATTTACGTAACTCGGCGGCGGCGCGTGAGAAATGACAAAAAACGGCGGCGGCGGCGGCGTGGCTCGGCGGCGTATACCTCTAGTGTGTACATTCGGGTGGTCCTAAAAAAGTTAAGTCGGAATTTTAATTTTCTCGCCCCGAGGATTGTTCTATAACGAAAAAATATACCCCCAGTTTTTTATTGTTTTAAAATCAAAAAATATTGAGAGATCGCTCAAAATTTTCCTTGAATTTTGTACCTATGCCAAAAAAAAACAACTTTTCGTAGAAATGGTATAGAATTCATGAAAATCAATATTTTTCCATCAGAAAACCCTGGTCCTCTTCAGGAGATTTCCAATAATAATACCTTATTTGTTTATTATTTAACCATTTTTTAATACTAACGGTTTTTTATTGGTCTTCCCATTGCATTTTCTGTAATTTTTGGCGGACCAAAAAAATACAGTTATTGTGAAAAAGTGGTAAAATAAGAAACAGAGTTTTCCGATCTAAAAATATTGGTTTTAAAGAATTCTATTAGGGCAGTGCGATTATTCGATTACTCGAGCAAGTTAGTTAATCAATTATTCGGTTAATCAATTACTCGAGTAATTAAGATTCTGATTACTCAAAACGATGATTAATCGAGTTACTTGACATATGATTAGGTACTCAAAAAAATTAAATTTGCTCGTTAAAAGAGTTTGCTTTGGAAAATGCTTATTTTCGTTTTTACATTTTGTATATGAAAAAAAAAACTATTTCATTTCAATTTTCGAAAACAGAAACGTTGGTTTCAAGGTATCAAAGAACTTCAACTACTTCATATGTAAAGAGTACTTTGAAATGTTGATTACTCATTTTACTCAAAATGTTGATTAATAATAAAGCAAATTACTCGAATATATTTGTTTTTGGTTAATCACAAATCTGGAGTACTCGAGTAACCGAACTTTTGAGTTATCATAATTTCCACTTAATCGAATAATTGAGTTATGTACTTTGTGATTTATTAAAATTTTGAATAATCAATTAATCGCACAGCCCTAAATTCTATACATTTTCTACGAAAAGTTCCGATTTTAACTTTTCGCATGCATTTTTGGACCACCCTAGTGTACATATACGTATCTACAAGTGTGTTCAATAGTGTGCTGTTCACACGATCCACATGCTTTAATGAGCATTTTCGGTGCACTTGCTGCACTGCATACGCGTAATTTAATGCGTTGTTGCATGCTGCTTTTTTTCGAGTGCGACGCATCTGCGGGACATATGTACATACTGCACTTGTCGATGATATGATATGCACGCGCAACGGCTCAAGCGTACATACGTATGTATGTACATACGCGCATACATAAACAATGTGAAAAATTAAATCAAAACGAAACCATTGAAATGTAAACAAAAACAGCAAGTTAGCTAACGAAAACACAAACAGAAACAACGAAATAACAAGAATAGCAACAACAGGGGAGCTGCTGGCAGCAAAGCCAACCAAAAAATGCTAATTACACCCGCTGCTGTTTCTCGAAAACACACAAAAAAAAAATTATATACTTCAGCGAGTATAACAAACAACAGAGATGCGAGAGCAGCAAGCCATAACAAAAATAGCAACAAAAACAACCTTAGCATTGCAACTGCAACAACAAACAACAAAGTGTGCTACGGGTGGCATTAGAATATCTATGCTACCAGACGCCGTTGACCCGGCAAACGCGCTCAACTGCAACACAGAGGCATATTATGGCGGCCGCGGCAGCATGTGGCATGTGGCATTTTCAACGATGGTAGTGGGAGCGTAGCTGATGATTTTGTTTAGTTTGTCGATCGCGCGATTTCACGTGCTACGCAGCTGCATGCAACAAACTTGTCGGCCAATGCACAATAAAATTTTGCAGCTTCGAAGAAAATCAGCAAAGTAAAAAAAAGATAATTGAAAGTGGGAAATGGGAAAGTGTATACATATTTATGAGTAAAAAATACAGGGAGAAACAAAAAATGGCAACTTTAGAAAAATTCGAATGCCTTATATACATATGTAGGTATGTATGTAAGTATATACTAGTACATACAAATATAGTGTGCGCCAAAACACGCGCACCACCCAAATCATACAAACTGCCAATTTGTATTACAAAGTCGTCGACGGATGGCTTAGATGAACGAACGTGCCAGGGGGCGCGCGCGAATAAATTCTAACAAAATTATTTTGTTGCTGCCCTGCACTTCATCAACGCTTCTCTATTCACTTTACTTCACTCCCTTCCTACACCCTACACCTAACCTTGTCACAGCTATTTATTTTACACTTGTCTGCCTGCCACATTCTCTGCTAGTCGCTGTTGTTAGCGTCAAATGAAGTGCAGTGAAACGTAGCGGTGGCAGGCACGTTGCGTCGGCTTGTGGCAACTAAATAACTAACAAGCGCGCCGGCCGTTGCCAGCGGTGCCATATGTTCGCTGCCATACTCGCTCCTTTTCCAGCTTCATTCACGTAATTCGCTGGGCAACACTTTCTGCACAACATTTTGTAGATAATGTGTGTTGATTGCTGTCAGACGACTGCTGCTAGTTGCATTGTGTGTGTATGTGTGTGTGTGTAGTTGCATGCATTCTTGGCGTTGCAGTAGTATGTCTGTGCAAAAAGCAGCTGCATACTCTGCGGTTTCTGCTCTTTTCCCGTAGGTCATAAAAATCTTTATTGCTACTAAGTTCTTAGATTCCCGTCGGCTTATGGCAGATTAGTTCTTTTTTGTCTTTTTTCGGGGAAGTGGAAGAAGTTTGAGATTCCTTTTTCGTGTTTTTATGAGAGCTCATGATTTAGTCAGCCTGCTTTGGATATGCAAAACACCATTGACATTTTAGACTAAAAATGATGTGCCGCGTAAAATTTCATCCGACAAAAAATTGCCCCCCTCTTGATGATGATTTCGTTAAATGTCATCGCCACTCAAGACGTGCAATGGAAGAAAAGAAGTAACCCGACCATGGAACCTTGCGACGTCTACTATACTACTTGGCTTCTAAAAAACATATGAATAGGGGCCGAATGGGTGATTTTTGATGTGAGAAATACTGAAACGAAGTTCGTTAGCCTAATACCATTTCTATGATATTGATGTTTGATGTGAGAAATACTGAAACGAAATTCGTCAGCCTAATACCATTTCTATGATATAAATAATGCTTAAATGCCAGGTTAGCCGAAGAAATATATTTGATCTCACAATCCGATGGTTCGGTTTCAACGACGGAACGAACGTTATCGGACTTAGGTTAGGTTAGATTATTGTGGCAGACCCCGCGAAGGAAACTCACTTAGACATAATTTAATTGTCCATTGTGATACCACATTACACAAATTCTTACACTGAGGGAAAAAAATATTAAAATCAAATAGAAACCTAATTGATCTTACAATAAACGTCAACGAAAGTACTGTATCTTGGTAAATATTCAATTCAATTACGCGCATATTAAAACGACCGCGCTCGTCCTGAAAAAGCATCCGGTAATTGAATAATCAGACAAAAACTAAAAAAAAAAATATTTTACTTGCATGTTGCCTGCAGTGGAATTCGAACCCTGACCATCTCCGGATAATATCACGACTTGTGGCAAGAATCTTTGCGCACTCAGCTACACTCTGCTTTCAAATGTTGAATATCAATCAACACCACAGCCCGCGATTTGTACTATATATGCATGGGTGTGTTGTCACTGCTCTCAGAGCGGCGCTCTGCATGCTTGAGGTGCGTATGTACACTTACATATACATACTCAGATGTGAACCAAGAATGATAGAATACAAGATTGCGCCAATCGAGCTGAGAGCAACTGACCGTGACGTCAAAATAT
Organism: Rhagoletis zephyria; assembly: GCF_001687245.7. NCBI lineage: Eukaryota > Metazoa > Arthropoda > Insecta > Diptera > Tephritidae > Rhagoletis > Rhagoletis zephyria. The sequence continues at coordinate 10,347 of NW_016168627.1, forward strand.
ACCAGAATGAGAGAGCAAGACGAACTCGACAAGAAAAAGAAGAAGCATCGAACAAAAGGCAGTATTTCCAAGTTTTGAATTTCAAAAAGCACCAAAGTTTTATTGGTGTATTTTATGGACTTTATATGAATACACAATTTTATTGTAAGGCTCCCGATTCAAATTAATAAAAATCAATGTTTCTTGCAGAACGGCCGATTTCTTCTGGCTTGATTGAAGGTGCTGCACATATTTCGTTGTCGCTTATGATTGTCACTGTGCCATGATTTTGTTTAAATTTTTGTAAAATTGCTTAGCACACTTATGATTGCTATAAATTTTGCTTCCATTTTTTTAAGATTTTCTAATTTGAAGTCTTCAAACTAAAAACAAAAACACCAAAAACGCACCAAGCACAAAACTCAAAAATTTTCGCGTTAATACCCACTAAATTTGGTGCGAAAAGCATCAAGTTGGCAACAGTGAACGTAAACAAAAGTATATTATGACGTCAGCGATTGGGTGGATGCTTTAAATCGACGAAGAGAGGGTTAGCGGTCCGCGAATGGCGCGACCTTTATTTTCTGGATCGTGGATGTGAACAGTAAAATACGTGCGTAATAAATTTTGTATGAAAATATTATTTTTAAATACGAACATTTTTAAACGATAATCAAATATAAAGTATTCATTTTTACTAAGCATTATTTACCTCAGTGTAGAATGGTAATTGAATTAAACTAAATAAGTGAACCGCTGGGTGCTCACAACAAAGCTTCGCAGCCAGCTGACGTCTACGCCTGATAGCCCACCGGGAGTGTTGATGAAATGAGAACCGAGATGCTTAAACCTTGATCTAGCGATTGCCGAACAGCTGAGGATTGCTAAGAGGATTCCAACTGTTATTTCAGACAACTGCCCTGCCTAGCCAATTTTTTAGCCCTGAAATTTCCCCGGAACTTAAATCAGCTTAATTTGGAAGTATTCTGAGGCAGTTGAGAGAGAATTCAGGCGATCCAGCGCTCTGATTGCCACTTGGCTATTAGTGTAGATATTTTCCTTCCTGGTAGAAAATACATAGGTCGCCTCTTTTATAAAGGCAAAACCGTCTAAACATAACATCTGCTGAGAGTTCTTGGTAGTAGACACCTCCTCCAACTCTCCCGTTCAGCTTCAATCCGTCCATGAACATGTTTATTGGACATCTACTGCAGGGACTACCATTCTCTCATTCTACCTTGGAAGGATGTGCGTGGAGAAAGATCCTTTTGCAGCCAGCATCGGAAGATTCCGATCTGGTAGAAAGTCGAAGCTTTCGAGAATTGTCGATTTCCAGTGCGTTGGGTTGAAAAAAAAACCCAGAGCTTTTGAGCTTAATGGCTGAGCGACCCGGCGCAACTTTGCCCGCAATGTCGTTAAGAGTGACGTTTAGCATAGTATTTAGCGCTACAGTAGGAGTGGTCCGGGGGCTCCGCTGATTCTAACGAGGGCCGCCCTTTGCACGCGCTCCAGCTTTCTAACAAGAGTGGTATTTTCCAGTGAGTTCCACCAGACATTGACCCCCATATAACACAATTGCCTTGATAATGATTTCATATTGCCCGACATTATCTCTTCCCCATGGCGTTTTGCAGCAGCAAATAGCCACCGGACTTAGACTGATCACTTGAGTCAGATCAGAAGCACCACTTTCTAGCACATCGNACTTTCTATAAAAAACTGATGGGAATCATACCCCAATAAATCCAGAAATTCTTGTATAGAACTTCCAATATCAACAGCTACGAACTAGTGATCAATGTCCATAACGCACACTATAATAAGAAGGAAACTGTTCGCCATCTTGGAGAACGGTAAAAGCTACGGAAATAGAGTGGAAATCTGCTCCAGTATACTTATGTACATATGTACTGAACATCAGAGCTCACCAGTCAAATCCACTAAAAGAGTAGGTTAGGTTAGATTAATGTGGCAGTTAGTCCAAAAGATTCACTAAGACACTGCAGGGCCATACGGTGAAACACAGAAACCTCGTTGACTATATTATATGGAACCATTTGATGCTCTTATTGATCGTAAAATAGTTCCGTGAGAGAACTTGTGAAGTGTTTTCTTAAAAAGCCTGCTGTTCTCTTAGCTAACGCTGGGAAACTACAGAAGAAGTGTTCGACTGTTTCAGCCTCTTCCTCATCTTTGCAGCTTCTACAAAATTCATGGGAAAATACTCCTAATCTCGAAGAGCGCCTACCAAACGGTAATATATTCGGTGACCTTATTCATTCTGGCCATAGTATTTCTGTCATATAGTATTTCTAATCATTAATTTGCAGGTTGCAATGGGTGTTCGAATTCTACCTTTGTTAAATATTTATCACGCAGTGGAAGGTTAGTAGCTTTCCTGGCTAGATTATCGGCCCTGCAATTTCCTGCAATATCTCTATGTCCCGGGATGCATATGAGGCTGACCTTGTAGGTGGTTCTAATTTAATTTAGGGCTGGCAGCCATTCCTGCGCAACCGTATTTAGCTCTTAGCATTACAAGTAAGTGGGTTCGGGGGCGGCAAAGTCGATTTCTTGATTTCAACTATCCAGAGTGTGAAGTATAAAAGAGTGGTCAAACCATCGATCCTTCCATAGAGCCATACTTTTAGTCTGAATGCCGAAGAGGCGGCCAAGTATTTCCCTACCGAATTTTCCGACGAAAGATTTATTATTCCCTCTAGCGCCTTGTTTGGGGTGGTCGAAAAGAGTAAATTATGCTGCTTCTAACAAATGGCCTTGGCAAGAGTTTCGACTGTGAACCAATGAAGTGTGTGTTCATCATCCATAAGACAAAACCTTCCATTCTATATCTGTGGGTAGATGAATCCCTTAACCAGTGAGATCCTTTTCTATCTAGTGGCCCCTACTGTCCGAAATTCCCACTCAGAAAGCTCTGAAATCTAGAGTCTCGAATAAGACCAACGGAGGCAAAAAAAAAAATAGTTCCGGTAACAAATCGATGGCTGAGCACATCTTTGCATGCCCCTTTATCCAGACTTAACATTGTAAGGGTTTTACTAGGAATTACTTGTCTGCCAAGGCTAATTCTATTTATCGTGGAATCAAAAAGCGTGCATCTTTCCTCTTTCTCAGAATAGCCAGCTGATGTTTATTCTTTTGAAGAGTAACTTTAGATAATCGCATTTAAAACTACTCAAAGCCTCTCTCTTAGGTCGGGGCCACGCAATAAGCGGCTGAGCTGCTGAGCGGCTTAAAATCAAAATATATTAAGTACTATTGAATTGACCTCGCACTGAGCGGCTGAGTGGCATTTCTGTATGGCGTCGCTCAGCCGCTGGCCGGTTTGCTTTTCATCTCCTTTGAGAATGTACAGTTCACGTAGCATACACCATGCGCTGGGATGTAACTCAATGTGCAGAGCAAAGGAGATCCTCAAATGTCCCTTAGCAAATGTAAGCAGATTCACAGACCATTCAAAGCGGTTTAAATCAATTAGAGATTCATTAGGAGGAAAACGTATCAGAATGGTGAACCACGCGCCTACTCAACTTTCCTTAGATGACCCTACCATAAACCGAGCAGCGCAATATTGCAGCACTGCTCTTCCAAAGGACAGATTCTTTTGATCAGCCTTTAATACCGTCACGAAGTTTAGTGTCGATTCAACCAACAATAAATGGATCTATGGATTCTTTGGAACAATGCCTTCTGCGGCAGCCCACACGATGTACGCCCGAACGCACAAAGTAACCTTAGATTTGTTGCTCCTTTCTGTCTTACTGATGAGCTTCTACAGGGCATAATCCATTGATTCCCCTTTGGACAAACTATGAAAGGCCTACAATTTTTAAAACTTACACCTGTAAGCATTCGATCTAATATATATCTGTATGTTTTAGGAAGTTAACTGCTTTCGCAATTTGGCATTTGCTGGGTTGCTAGAGTAGAACTTTGTTTTTCTAAAAGTATGCAACATAGACGCAAAAATAACTTGCAAGTTTTAAATTCCTTTAGTCGTTTAATTTACTAAAATATGTGTATGTGCATGTATGCGCTTCCCAAACGGTTTATGAAATTGTTTTTTTTTTTCGGAGCAATAAAAAGGTTGTTACCTTCGCTCGTAGACTGATATGACTTTCCTGAATCACTTCCTTTTCTATTTGACAATGCATTTCAATACCTTCTTTCTCAAGTCATTGTAGAGAGTCTTTGTTGGGGAAAAACACACACATGTTTCCACAAAAAACAGTATCTTAACTTTTATTTTTCTTCTTAAGTGGCCATCCTGCTTCGGTGCTTCAAACAGCTTCAATTTTTTTTTGTGAGATTCTTCAGCGGGTTTGACTCTACATATACTCCAGGAATTAAAAAAAGAAAGAACACTAATTTCGCAGAGCTGTAAAAATATTAAATTTTCTATAAGCTCAAAAAATGCCCTTTTCTCTTAAAAAAATCACACATCTGTACATCCACATATACATATATTCTATATTCTATATTTCTATATATTTAATAAAATTGTAAATATACAATACAATTCTAACAGACCTATGTCTGTACATTATAGATATGAAAGAATAATTAATATGGGGGACTTAATTAGAGAAACAGAAGAAAAATCAACAATTTTGTCTGTCTTTCTGTGTGTATGTATGTTTGTATGCGCATCACTCGAAAACTAATGCATGAAATTGAATTCAGTTTTCACCGATATATTTAAAGATGCATAACTTAAAATACAGAAAGAAAAAAAATTAAAGGATTGCCACCTGTTTGAAAATTGCAGTTTGAGTAAATTGATAAGATAAATTAAATATTGCAATGTGGCTGCCAAAATAAAGAGGTTTAAGAAGGCTTACAGCTGAAAAAATTATTTGGAAAAGTTGCTACCTGTTTGAAATTTTTAATTTAATTTAATTTATATGATAGATTGAATATTGCAATATGGGTATCAAACTAAAGAGATTTAGAAAAGTTTACTGGCGAAAATATTTTTGAGGAGGGTTATCCCCTGTTTGAAAATTGTTATTCCATTAAATTGATAAAATAAATGTAATATTATAAACAGGTATCAAACAACAAAAAAATAGTTTTAAGGCGCATAAAAGCACGCCGGCTATTTACTAGTTGCTAATAAAAAGTTTACAAGCCCATAGCCGACTAATCATAATTTTGACATAATTTCCAAAAAGCTGGTGCAATTGAAGGAAAACAGGAAATCGCCAACCAAAAACGCTTATGGAAGACGCTGGAAAATAATGTAAGGAAGAGAAGGAAACCAACAATAAAAACAAGGAAATGGTATTATTCTAAATACGCGGGTGGCCGAACTACAAAACGAGCGAAAAAATCGCGGACAACTTGCTTAAAGCAACGTGGCAGGAACAACGAGCGAAAAAATCGCGGACAACTTGCTTAAAGCAACGTGGCAGGAAGAAACGCTTGGAAGCAGAAATTTCCACAACTCTGGAATGCGGCCTCGTTGGGAAAAAATGGGCGCAACATGTAAACAAACATGGAAAGCTGGAAGTAGCGAGCATGCGTTTCGTACAATAAAAGCCGGATAAACAAATGCGGATAGTGGAAGGAAAACAAAGGTTCCAACGTGGGAATGAGCAGGAGTGAAAGAGAATGCCCCATTGGAAGTTAAATAATTGGAAGGAGGGGAAATGGAAAATGTATAGAGAAGAGAGCCATGAGTCGTAAGAGAGTGATGGCATGCAAAATGCGGCGATGAGATGACAATTTGACAAGTGGAATATCAAGCGAAAAAGTAGGTGGCAAGAAAACTGGGAAAAAGTCGATGAACGGCTAAGTAAAGTTGATGCGCAACTAACGGAACAAATATAAAGTATGTCAAAATATTTTAGAGTGCACACATATATATATATATACATATATACATATGTATGCACCCTTATGTAGATACTTAGTACGCAAACAAGTTGTTTTGTGTGCTCAAAATTTATTTAAACAACTACATACAAACAAAGAAATGTAAATATTTACAACCGCATCCTCTAATGAAAATATAAATTATGTATATACATACATACATACATACATATATCTATATATATCGGATACGGAGCACATAACCTTNCACACATATATATATACATATATACATATGTATGCACCCTTATGTAGATACTTAGTACGCAAACAAGTTGTTTTGTGTGCTCAAAATTTATTTAAACAACTACATACAAACAAAGAAATGTAAATATTTACAACCGCATCCTCTAATGAAAATATAAATTATGTATATACATACATACATACATACATATATCTATANAACCGCATCCTCTAATGAAAATATAAATTATGTATATACATACATACATATATCTGTATATCGGATACGGAGCACATAACCTTCCCATATACACATCAGTTATTTACATTTGTATATACATAAGTATGTATGTATGTATGAATGATTGAGTCTGTAGTAAATAGACGGCGAAGTATACAGCCTGGTAACCATGTGGATACCACGGGTACCGCCCAGATAATTTTCACCACAAACAATCAACCAAGTGGCTTGGCATCAAGCAACGGACGAGGTAGCGCACGCGGCGGAACCATAGCAGTTGACTTGCAGCGGGACGACGCCGAAGAGTATGCGCGGTCGCTCTGTAGGCAACTAACGAAGGGAGGCTGGAACTTTAGGTTGCCTAGCAGTCCGCACCGAGCAACGCGCCCGCTTAAGCATCACCGCTTACACCTCCATACATACACACTCCCATGCACAGCCATACTCATACTTACAACGCTACATATTTTGCTTGAGTTTCTTGTGAGGTTTTTGCTGATTTCATTTTTGCATGAATTTGTGGCGAAAGCAAATAAAATGTCGAGTAGGTGCTCAGGTTGGCCGGAAGGAGGTAGTGGCGGCAGGGTGTGTTGTGTAGGGCAATCTGCCGGCTTTCATGCAAGTGGAGCTTTTTCTTTTGTGGCGGTGTTGGTACTTAGTGGTGGTGATGCTGTTGGTATGTGTTTTAGTTGTGGTTGTTGTTGCTTTTTCGTTGCCAACGATTGATGGGAGGTGCCGCCGGAAGACGTTGTGGCAGAATATTGTCATGTCGACGAAAGTATGTACAAAAATAAAACAAAAAAAAGGGAAAAGATAAAAAGTAAAACTAGAAAAAAGGCGAGAGACAAAAAAAAAGAAGAAATAAAATATGAAACAAATAAAATGAAAATATCAGTCAATCACGTAAACGTATTAGTTGTAAGTCATGCGTTGATAATGTTTACACGTTGAGAATTCTGACGGTAGGTACTATATATTTAAGAGCGACCCTATATATGTATGTTCAGTTTAAACTTTCTGTTAGGACCTTTTTGTGATAGTAGTATCCTCTTTTTTTATATATAAATTCGCCACAAGAAAATTTTGCAATCCCTTTTTTGAAGGCACCGTTCGCTCGATTTCAATGAATAAACACCGATTTAGAGGATATAACTTCCTCAAATCCAGAAATGTTAATCCCGATACATTAGGGCGTGTCATCTGACATATAGACTAAAATGCGAAAACCACTATATCTCTAAAACCAATTATGCTGGGGAACTAAAACTAAGCACAGATGCATAGATTGTAAATACCCTACTTACGGTGAAAAATGGTAGGCACTGGCAAAGTGGGCGTGGCACCGCCCATAAAAACTGAAATTCTTGTATCGGTTATCTCTGGAGCCGCTTATGCTAACGTACTGAAATTTGACACAGCTATTTATGATAGCAGTAAAGTACCTTTGGCGAAAAGTGGTAGATAACGGGAAAGAGAGCGTGGCACCGCCCATTCTTATATCGGTTATCTCTGGAACCTCTTATTATAAGGTAATGGAATTTTGTACGCCTGCATTTATACATATATAAAATCGCAAGAATCATTCAATTGGGAACCAATTTCTCCCAGATTTTAAAATCGCATTGAATGATTGTTTTTTTATGCAGAAGTTTTTAGACGGATCAGTGTGTTTGTCTTCCGATAGGGGCGGCAGGGATTGGGAGCTATCTAAAAACTGAAATTCTTGTATCGGTTATCTCTGGAGCCGCTTATGCTAACGTCCTGAAATTTGACAAAGCTATTTATGATAGCAGTAAAGTACCTTTGGCGAAAAGTGGTAGATAACGGGAAAGAGAGCGTGGCACCGCCCATTCTTATATCGGTTATCTCTGGAACCTCTTATTATAAGGTAATGGAATTTTGTACGCCTGCATTTATACATATATAAAATCGCAAGAATCATTCAATTGGGAACCAATTTCTCCCAGATTTTAAAATCGCATTGAATGATTGTTTTTTTATGCAGAAGTTTTTAGAAGGATCAGTGTGTTTGTCTTCCGATAGGGGCGGCAGGGATTGGGAGCTATCCTAAAACATCATATTTATGATCAGATTTGTTTCACTTTTAGAACACATATTAGTAACATAAAATTTGGTATAACTGATGAAAAAATATTTGGGCTCTGGCCCAGTCCTGATAAAAACCTATGCTGTTGGACTTGAAAATAGTAATTCGCATAAAGAACAGGGTTGACAGACTAGTATCGCCCAGTTGTCGAAATTCGA
>NW_016168628.1:0-13447 GCF_001687245.7 Rhagoletis zephyria
AAGATCGCCCTATCTCGGCAGCCAGTTTGAAAACGCCCTATCTCAAAAACTTTTTCAAGAACGCCCTATTTCGGAATTCGTTTCAAAAACTCCCTATCTCAGCTGCCGATTCAAAATTTCAATACGTTTTGAAGTGAGAAAGGGCGTTTTTGAACCGAATTCTGAGATAGGGTGTTTTTCAATAAAATTCTGAAATAGGGCTTTCGTGAAAAGTTTTTTGAGGTGGGGCGTTTTCGAACTAGCTGCCAGGATAGGTCGATCTTCCACTCAGGAGTCGATATATTCGCACAATTAAAATATGTATTGACATATCCCAGTATAATATGTAAAACAGAACTCTTTTTATTATGAAAAAAATATCTTATAGCGTACTATTAATAGGTTATAATAAAATCGAATAAAATTAATACATATGTATAAATGCAAAAGTTCTGAAAGTTGTCGGCAACTATGAAAAAGCAGCAAAGTAAAGATCCAAACGAATGAAGGTTCAATATGGAATAACTTTATGCAAGTGAAGTATTGACTAGAATTTTTTCGGCGAATTTCTCATATATTTTTATTTTATATATGCAGCTACATACGTACATATATTTACATAGAAAGAATGTTTGGCACGCTGGTTAAATTGAATTCTCTAAAGATTAATTGAGCATATTTTTTAATCTTACTGAACACATTTACGCGACCAAAGGGTTTATCAACCTTTATTTTTGAGAGTGGTGAAATGTATGCATGTACAAATTGTTTATTAATTCCAAAATGATAAGTCCCTTGCTGTTTGTATATTCGTATGCTGTTGTAAATACACTTATGCATGTATGTGTTAAGAAAGAAACAATTATTGCTGCATGAAAAAATACATACACTGCCGGAACAAAGTATTGGCACAGCAAATTTTTCGCAATATATGCAGCAATTTTTATTCTAATATTTTCCGCCAATTTTGTATAAAAATGTGGTTCATTCAAGAACAAAAAACATACAAATATCAGCAAATTTTCATCAAAATTTTAAACTTTTTAATCAGATTTTTCAGANTATGCATGTATGTGTTAAGAAAGAAACAATTATTGCTGCATGAAAAAATACATACACTGCCGGAACAAAGTATTGGCACAGCAAATTTTTCGCAATATATGCAGCAATTTTTATTCTAATATTTTCCGCCAATTTTGTATAAAAATGTGGTTCATTCAAGAACAAAAAACATACAAATATCAGCAAATTTTCATCAAAATTTTAAACTTTTTAATCAGATTTTTCAGAATTTTTTTCAGTATGCAGTTTGCTGCCCATTAAATTCTAGTAAAAAAAAATANAATTTTTTTCAGTATGCAGTTTGCTGCCCATTAAATTCTAGTAAAAAAAATACAAGTTCGTAGTCAAAAATCGCGTTGATTTTTGAGATTTTTTTTTGTTGAAGGCGTTTTGCATTTTTTCCATATAAAGTATTTTCGAATAAAAAAAATTGTATGGAAGAGACTGTGTGAAAAACAATTGCCAAAAACCAACGGTAATTCCTAGCTACTTAAAACTTGCACTTTATAATAATAAAATTGATTAGGCTACAAATCAGCATATTTGAAAAAACTCTAAAAAATCTGATTAAAGTTGAAAATTTTCGTGAAATTTTGCTGAATTTTTATGGTTTTTGTTGTAGAATGAACCACATTTTTATACGAAATTAGAGGAAAAATACTAGAATGAAAATTGTTGCATTTATTGCGAAAAGTTTGCTGTGCCAATACTTTGTTCCGGCAGTGTATATAATTAGAATGAAAGTTTAAAGCCTGGACTTCGGTTCCGCAGGAATATTAATTTTGTATTCCCTTTGCTATTCATAAACCCTAAGATGTTGCTATCACAAATATTTGGTAATATTTTTCCAGAAATTGGTTAAGCAATTACTAATACAGTTTCTTTGTTAGATAGCGCAATTAAATTATGCAGACATTTGATTTATCTCGAATGCCAAATGAGATAAGCTTTGCTTCTTCATTAGTTACAAACCGTAATGCGCTTTCGTCCATGAACGGATGGACGGTATGCTGTGCGATTGATTTTTTTCTTTGGGCTTTCTAACTTAAATTTTAATTGTAAATATATATTTAAGCGATTATGACACTTGTCCTTAACAATAAGACCCAATTAGTGTAATTGAGAAAGTATCTGCTACAGGATCCGGAGCAGAAATAGGTTTCCAATATAACCAGTTGTAGCTGACTGTAAATAAGTTGGTACATATAAATCTAAAAAGGTGAAACCTTAATTTGAGTAATTTGATCTACACTTACGCACGAATGATTGTGGTAAACGCAATGACAAAGTTCGACAGAGATGTCGACATTCACTTGTTGGACGCAGAAATATATAGCGAGTTCCAAGCGCTTGTTGCACATATACATTTGCACATTCCGTGTCAGGCAAAGTGTATCCCGGAGCTTGAGCCGTATCGATGGCCATGTACCGTTCTAACGCAATACCAGTACGGGGCAAACGCAGGGTTGGGCTGGCGAAAAGTTTACGCAGTAGACGTGCTGGCAACATGCGATTACAGCGCCATAAGTTATGCGCCTCTAAGGGCTGTATGGACTCTTCGTTGTGCTGAGAGTGATTGAATTTGCTGAAAAGCTCTTCCAAGTTGGTTACATCGCGGTAAGTCGAATGCACGCGATATGCATCACGCAGGAAGATCTCTTGATTGTTAACGTAAATATTGTAGAAGTCGTCGAGTTGAATAGGATCTTGTTTTATCTAAATAAGATAAGAAAGTATATATCGATTCATTTTTAAAATATATATACAAAATTTCCACGATAATAATATTTACACACCTTAAATACAAAAGGCACAAACTCATTTNAAGAAAGTATATATCGATTCATTTTTAAAATATATATACAAAATTTCCACAATAATATTTACACACCTTAAATACAAAAGGCACAAACTCATTTGACACATCGGATAAATCATCACTTTTATTTCTTTCATTATTAGTATTGCTGGGATCTTCAGAACCTACTGCTGTCAATTCCAGTACACTCTGCACACTTGAACAAGGATCGCAACTAAGAGAATCGATACCTTGGAAGAAAGGATTCTGCATGAGGCACGACTCATCGTATAATTCTGTAAGTCGTGGGAAACGTTGTATCAAAGGCAGAGTGATTCGGCGCCACATCCGCATGCTGGGATAGATAAAAGAATGGCCACTGTCTCCTGTTGATTGCGATGGTGATGTTCCCGGGGATAGTGAGTCATTACGATGTCGATAAGCAAAAACGCAGAAGGAAACTAATAAAAGATAAAATAGCCAATAAAGAATTTGGCGACGACGATCAAGAATCTGATTTAGCAGTTCTAGCTTAAGGAAGGCTAGAGATGATGTAGAATAGTTCCCAATATCCAAATCACGTTCCGATTCCATTGAGCTACGTTGTATAAAATATTGCCATAGCACGTAATTATCGAAATAGAAAGGTCGCACTTGGAATGACTTTTCTGCTAAATTGCGAAAATGACGAAGGGAATTTAGGTAGTTTTGAAGTATTAGGTGGCGCGTTTGTATAGCTGGATCACCATTAGCAGCAGCAGCTGGTGGAGCGAAATGAAATTCATCCATATTATTGCAAACTATAAATTTAACTATGTTTGTTTTCTCTGCCCATAATGTTAATAGTTTGATAAACAATTAGTAATTTCCTTCCGTAGTAAATAAATTACGAATATACTTCACTTTATGCTCGCTTAATATTTTTTTCAACTTTGTTTTGATCAAGACATATTAATTTAGAGGAGCAAAACTATCGATGGTACTATCGATAGTATCGATATCCATCCATACTTACTTTGCTGTTCGCTTTGGAAAAATTTTTTTTTTTTTCAATTTTAGGCGTTTTCGGTGTTGGTAGTGCCGCGATTGTGCAGTAAAAACTTGTTTTCCTTGGTCAAGGTTTGCAAACCTTGGCGTTTACGTTCATTGTTCAAGTACTGAATAGATATATACATATGTATCGGAATTACATATACACCTGATTTACATGATTCAAGTACTTGAAAGCAATTCTTGCTCATTCTCTTTTGTGTTTTTTATTTGCTTTTACACGTTTCAATTCTGTTGAATTCAAGTCTTTGGTTCTTTAAATGGGAAGCAACGAAAATGCCAAAAGCAAAGCACGAAAGTTGAAACGACTTGACGGTACAAACGCATGTGTACTCGTCCCTTTTCTTCTCACCCCCTCTCTTCCACATGCGAGCAGAATTGAATTCAATACTTGAACCATGTAAAAGCAGTCATATATAAAGAATAAAACCCTTTAAAAAAAAATAAAACCATTTTAATGATAATATCGCGATAGTATCGATAGTTTTTCGGGAAATTGCAAAACGATTGGCAGTCTAATAATAACGATACTATCGCGATAGTATCAATAGTCTTTCCAAAAATTACGAAAATTATCGATGGTGTGACTATCGCTACCATTTCTAACATAAATGTGGCTTGATCTTGAAATCGGATAATTTAATTTGTAGTTCGCTTTTGAATTACTTTGGTGAATTAATGTCCACAAAAAACGCAAACACTTATGAGAGTTTTCTATTTGCAATCATTAAAAAAATATCAAAAAAATCGGAAAATGTTATATAATATTTTCGATTTAATTGCATGTTACTTGCACAAATCAACGAAAAAATTTAATTTTCTTAATAAAACAATTATTTTCACAAAAAATCTAACACTTTCCAAAATATCACAAAATCATCAATATTCATATTTAATTAACAGTCCAAACGCTCTCGTGAGATTAAAGCTGATGCCAGATAAAACTTTGTAGCTTTGCGTGACATTTATAACTTTGCCAGCAAAGCGCCAGACGCAAAAGGTATGCCACAATGAACGCCAAGAAAACAATGTTGTACCGCTTTTTTACTCATCAAAGTTGCTGTGGATTTTAATTATTTTGATTTAAAATTATCAGCAATGTAATTAAGTTTTATGTTTCTGCATGAAAACCCGAATTTGGACGAAACAAAATAAATATTAAACCGGCTGATTGTCAAAGCGCGCAAAAAGATGGGAGTTGACCATCTTTTCGCTTCGCGCTGCCGCTTCAACGATTTATGTGGCATGCTTTGTGCATTTTCATACAATTCATCTTATCTGTCAAAGCGAATCTGTCACGTAAAGCGAAGCAAAAGTTTTATGTGACATCACCTTTAGCTCTGTTACCGCAGAACTCCACAGGCGAACAGCGATGGCCTACCAACTGTCATTTTGACGAGCAATGTGATTGCAAGTTTTTGTGTGTGGGCACTTTGATGTCTTGAAATAAGCATTTGCCGCATGACGCCACCAGACAACATTCTCTCAATTTCGGTGTTTAAAAACATTTAAATCTTTAAAAAACTTGCTGAATAATTTCCTAAAACGTAATCATAAATAATCCAATAAGGAACAGACTTTTATTTTGATTTAATATAAAAATTTCATCGATGTTACCACCAGCACGCTTTATTACAAATGAAAATATGGCTGTCAAACTATCGAATTGCCTGCAATAGATGTCAAGCAATAAGCGCTGACATATATTGCAGCACATGAGAAATAGGCGGTCTCCATTGGAAATATATTTTGTGACATAGTTTTCACGACATCAGTGTTTTCCTGTGGAGACAGGGCCTTAATATTCTTCTTTTCTGCTTTGTATTTTGCTTTCGCTGTTAAGTATTCCAAATATTTGTCGCTCTTAAAATGCGCTTCGCCAGTTTTGTTGCCTCGAAAAATGTGGCATTCACAGTTCTTGGACCTTCTCTATAAATATACGTTCTCTGTTTAAACGACTCATTCCTAATCAGTGTTACCAGAAAAATATTTCGTTTGGAGCTGAAACGGCTAAAAAAGAGCTAAATAATATTAATAGTAGCTAAAATGAAGAGCTATTTTTTTAAGTTGAACATTTATTATTATTGACTTAAAGTTGTTTTTGCATTTTCCGCAATTTTTATAAAAACAACGAATATTATAAATCTAAGGCAAAAAATTGCAATTAAGTGCGCGGTAATCGGTTGCAAGAACACGTACAAAATTATTGAATTGATTAGCACAAACGTGCGCTCAAAAATTGCCTTAATTTTTTTCTTTATGCTTCGTCTTTAATTTTTTTTTGTTTACTTTTGGTGCATTTTAAAGAAAATCACATGGCGCTGAAATTACAAACGTCAGGCAAAAAATTGCTTATATCCTTTGCATCATCTTGTCAGACCTTGTGTAGTTGGATCATGAGTGTAGGCCAATGTTCGTTGAGTCCGTTGTTGTTGTAGTGGTTGAGTCCATCGACGCTCTCTATGCAAACATGCAGTCTACTCAACTGTCATTTTCATTCTTGAGCGGAACGTACGCAAAGTACCCATTCTGAGAGGGCCAAAAGTAAACAGTATAAAGCACATGGTGAAACAAATACAGATTGTGAACCGTTAACTCTCTCTTGAAAACTTTGACAGAAATATGACGTAATAGGGATTTTGTGTATTGCCTGTGTAACATACATATACAAATACACATGCAAATCATATCCATACTGATAGATCTCTCTCAGCTCTCTCCGCCGCCAAATCTCCGATGACGTCATATTCACGTTACTCTCCCAAATTTCCCATCAAACAGCGCAATCTAATATTCTATCGGTCTTGAGTATAAAGTCTTCTCTGAAATTAAAAGCAGCTTTTTGACATAATATTCTATTAACGAAGAGTCGACTTTATTTTGACTATAACTACGAATGAACGTAATATTAGGGCAAGTGTTCCTTGCTTACGCTTTTAATTAGATAATGCGGTGTTCGCATAAAGCGATTTTACAGACAACTTTTAGTTGGAAGCAACAATCTCCTGGCGTGAACGCACTTTCAACTAATCGCTTCCACTGAAGTTGGGGGGTAGCCAACTTTTGATTCAACTAATCACCTCTAAAATTACCTCATGCGAAAATCGTATAATCTGTTACCGCTTAAATGTCTGTGAACATTAGGGGCCCTCATGTAAAGTGATAACGGGATAAATTGCTTAAATTTATCAGTTTATCTGCATGCTTTCATGAACGCTCCTTTGCAAATAATTGCATAAAATTGTTTATTATTTAACTTATACGGCTAGTTACGTTTCATTCTTACCTCGTCCATTGTGTTAATTTGCTTTTTATGTGTTCTTACCAAAAGGGACCACCTGGCAACCGATCAGGGTGGAATTTTGCTGAAATTTATGCATTTACCCCCCAAAATTGTTTGATAAAGTGATAAACTTTGGTTAAATAGATTTCCATACAAAGTTTGACAGTTAATTTATCAAAAGGTGCAATCCCGTATTCCTCGGACTCGGACTAGTAAAACTGTCAAAAAACAAAAATTCACTCAGAGCGAGAGAGTAACATTGGAAAGTACGGGATCGCTTTCTAGTAAAAAATGGTAACTTCTGTCAACTTCAACATAACCTCCAAATTTCGGTTGTAAATGTTTGCTTATTTTGTATGTAAATACACTCAGCTCACACACGTAAATAACCAAAAACACTTGCAAATTCATTAGAATCCACTTAAACAAGTAATTAAATACTTTTCAACATGAATTAGCAGAGTGCACTTTTCTTCTGTTTACAATTTGGTTGCCAAACACACTACAGCTGATCGTTTGACACATTTATCAGAATTTACCAGCAAAAAATTCTCGGTCTAAAACTGGTAACTTCTGACAGAGAGAGAACCGTCTCTTTTTTGTCCTCTCAATAGTCAGAGAACCGAGTACGGGATCGATTTCCAGTAAAATCTGACTGATTCTGACTATTTCTGACTAGTCCGAACTCGTACGGGATCGCAACTAAAATTATAAATTTATCATTTTATCAAGCTTATCAGCAGTTTATCAGTTTTGATGAAGACCCCTATTATATAACACTTTGCCGACCAACTTCCATTTTAATTAATTTCATGTTGATCTGGCAACGTAGCTATTGGAAATGTGAGGCAATAACCAAATAAATGTCAAAACGCAGACTACCATCGCAGACGTTCTGCGCGTACCGAGAAAAGAAAACGTTGAGAATAATATTAGTTTTTAGTTTCTAATTAAATTAAAGCAAAATAAAAATCAAATCGTTTGCAAGTTAAATCGGTTATATAGAGTGATTGTGGAGTGAAATATATTTCAGGAAAATTATCTGCAGATGCAGAAAAAACCGTATGGAAACGAGCGAGTGAGTGGAACGAGTATGTCTGTCGGTTTGGCCGAGGGGAAGTCGTGAGGCTTTGCAAATTTCACTACATTCGAGAAAAGTGAAGTGAAATTCTGTAAAAAAAGTATTGATGCGCAAAAGGAAGTGCATAGAAAAAAGAAACAGCAAAAATTATGAATGATATGAAACGAGTGTTGCAAATATGTTAAAATTTACTGGTACCGCGATTTACTTTAATAAATTTGGAGTATTGTTGCATGATAAAAGATAAAATGTATTGGGAGTTAGAACAAAGGGAAATAGTAAAAATGATGTTTGGACTGCACAAAGCAGGCGAAATTGAAAAGCAGCAAAGAAGAAATACATAGTTTAAAAATGTTAATGTGGACGGCGTTATGCTACGCAGCGCCCGCGCCGTGCAGACGTTGTCTACGCTGCCGCATGTCATCAAAAATTGTAGTGAAGCTCTGCAACATTGACTACATAGTTCAAAAGTTCTGATTGACAAATACATATATTAATATATGTTATATCGTGTGTGGCGTTCATTATAAGAAAAGACAAATGAAAAATTTGTTTATCGTTAAAATACTGTTTATAGTAGACGTGTTAAATGTATGAAAAGATATATAGACACGATGCGTAAAGTAGCGTGGAAAATGTGGCACTGCCGGCGTAGCGTTATGTGTACATAGCGACGGTGGTCGGCTTCGCGCTGCATGCAAACACACGTCGGCGTCGGCGGCGTTGTCATGCACAAAATGAAACAAAAGAAATCTATTTGTGAGCGTTTGCTATTGGTATGAGTAAGCGAGAGCGCTGTACTATTTGTTTGCCGGACATGGAGAGGGAGAGCTCACCGACAGAGATTGCGAGCGTTGCCATCGTTTACAATTGACAGTGGACTACGTTTGTTAAAATTATCGTTAAAAAAGACGAACCAAAAATACAAGATCAAAGCGGGTTCGTCAGATGAGCATTTGTTTACATCACAAGGGGAAAATTTTCCAATAATGGACCATGCTTTGAAAAAAGGGTGATGAGGGGGTGTAGAGGGGGTCGCCCCCATTTTAACTCTGAAGGTCCCCCCTCCGGCGGCTTGTAGGTTTTAAGTAATTAGTAATTAAAGTTACAAAAGTCAAATTCAACCTTAATTTTTTCTTTTGTAGAGCGATTAAACTGAAACTTCGGTGCTGCCACACGTCCCAAAAAAATTTCGAAAAACAAATTGAAAACGGAACAATGAAAACACACCATTTTTTATTGCATATTTTCACTATATGTATAGCGAAGTATTGATGCTGATGATTTTAATGAAAAATATAATAATAAAATATTGTTTTACCTTGAAATTTATATACCTATTTTATATGTGTACTTTATATTTCTTAATGCCTCACAAAGTATTTTTGGGTAAAGTTTCCAACGATCTGGCTCTACATACATACTTTGCGAATAGAAACTTACTTAAAGAACACTTTGATCAGCATTAATTGTTTAATATTTATAAGAAAAAAAGCTCTACATTAATTTGTTTATGAAGAAAAGATGATATATTAATGAAAAGCAAAGGGATTAAAACTGTTAGCATTCCTACACAAAACGTTGAAGATATTAGCCAATAAGCACTTCCTCAACACCTGCGAATTTCATTAAAAAATTCGCTGTACTTTGCATGAAATAGGAAATGGTCCATTATTGGAAATCTCAGCCAAAAATCGACTTTTTTCACTCTCTTATTTTTGCGTGATCTTGTGTCTTTCGTTCATGAAAAACTGAATTTTTTTTGGCAATTTAGGTAGTGGCCGAGTGAACTGGAACTTTTGGCTGAATCCGAAACCGAAGCGAATA
Source organism: Rhagoletis zephyria (assembly GCF_001687245.7). Taxonomy (NCBI): domain Eukaryota; kingdom Metazoa; phylum Arthropoda; class Insecta; order Diptera; family Tephritidae; genus Rhagoletis; species Rhagoletis zephyria. Next base: position 10,081 of record NW_016168628.1, read on the forward strand.
CTCGGCTTTTTTCTTGAAGACAGATACTTTTCGGAACCCAACACGTAAAAATATTCACCCTCATTGCGAGAGTCGTGTCGAATGCAAGTCGTTTTACGAGAGTCGAAGCGTATCGAAAATTTCACGTCATTGTCTAAAATTTCCACTGAATAATGTATTAAAATGGAAAAACTTGGCAGCACTGTATAGTTTTCGACGATTTTCATCGTTTACTTATTTCAGCACGACAGTAGACAATGCGAATATTGTCGAGTCGTACAATTTAGCCTAATTTACGACTTACGCAATGAGGCTGAGTACTTGTTTTCAGTCCGGCACATACTGTGTACAAAGCGAATTATCTTCCAATGAACGTTCCAAGCACCCCCATTATCTTTACGCTTATAAAATTCCCAAATCGAATTACTATGAACCGTTGCATCTGTAGAGATACTGGTTACTTAATACTATACAAAGCAAATTTTGAAAACTTCACTTGCCAAAAGTTGTATGGGTCATTAAAACTTCGGGCGAATATAAGATTTTAACAACGACAGGGAGTAAGAAAGTTGTCATAAAAATAAAACAAAAAATTAAATTACAGCAACGCTACAGAAGCACAAAATAAAAAAATAAAAAAAGTTTTATTATTTTACAAATAAAAATTTTCTTTGACTACCAATTCTAGCTGAAACCTTACCGAATAATGAGACGTAAATTACTATAATGTGATGCGTTTTTATTATTTTTACCTCCCTTTTATTAGCTCGGGATGCAACTATGTAATATTGATGTTTTTTATTGATAAGGCTCATTATCTAATAAAAACCATGTAAGCCAAAATTTCAATCAGCATTTTCAGCCCATTAATAATAGTAAACGTAAAATTTTAGTATAATAAAGATCAATTTTCAAGTAGCTATAGCTTTTGGTTAATTTTTTGGCTTTTTTTTTGAAGGTGTTGATCATTTTCTCTATATACAAAATTTTTGAACATACTTTTTTTGGAAGAAAATGCCCGTCACCACCAGCAAAGAAAAAAAAAACTAAAATCAACCGTAAGGCCCAGCTCCTTCAATATTGTACTTTATTGCTGATCAAACAGTTGTATTTTGGTACACAGTTTGAAATTCTCTACAGCGGTTTTTTTAGATAGTGAGATATACCTTCATAAAAAAAATATTACACATTAAACAAAATAAAATTCAAAACTTGTTCAAATGTCTCGTCCCTATTTAATTTCCCGCCACCGTACATAAATATGCACGTACTCATTTACATTTAAATTTAAAGTTTACAATAATAATTTTTTTTTCATGAACGTTAATAAACAATGCGAAATTTTCGCTTTAATTCCCAAGTGTAGCAAACCCATTGAAAATTACAACCCCATACGCTAAGAACTATTTCGCTCTCTTTGCATTCTGCCGCCCAAATGCAAGTTGTATATGTACATATGTAGGTACATACATTACATTTCACTAACAGCTTTTACTATGTTGGCAAATCATAGAGACATGTTTTACGCTACAACCCTTGTCAATATCTTGCGCTAATTGCAGCGCAAGTAGTACAAATGTACGGATATACAAAAACATTTTCTTTTAAATTTAGCTCCGGAATTTCGAAAAAAAAAAATTTGGTTTTTCGTCTCAGCTTATTGACTTTGGATTGGTGAAGGTCGGTTGGTCCCTATTCATAATGATAATTTATTATACTATTGCGGTGGACAGTGCATACATCGTACAGCGGCAAGAGCGTACAACTTGCGGTATGTTGCAAGTGAAACGATGCACTTGGCGATGGCAATTCACGACTTTCTTTCGGCTTCCTTACGGTTGCGCTCTCGTTTTTGTCGTACTATATACAATATATGTAGTTTTTCACATTACTGAATGAATATATTGAAAAAGTATAGTGGCTGTTAAAGTAAATTGTTCAATGTGGAATGGCATTCCGCTTTTCTGTTACATCTCCACACATAGTTGCATTATACAAATGTGTAGATACTTGGCAATGGGTAACAAACGAGAATGTACAATCAATAGGTGAGGTAAAGTAACGAAATTTGCAAGTGAAACTATGTAGCAGAAAAGATTAGATTAATATATGTATGTTTATATGAATTTTTAATTAGAAATTCTAAAACTACATTTTCGCTCAGAGGCGTTAGCATAACAAACAAACATAAGAAGTGAGTGAGTGATTTTGTTACCTAAACGAAACTGAGTAAATTTCGGTAATGCGATAAATCATTAAAACGATAGTACAAACCTAAAATGCATACTTTTAAAGCCAAGTTGACTGGTAGTGTGCCAATGAATATCCTTAATAGGCGATGAAGTACCTATATGAAAGTACGCAGTGAATGTCAATAAGAAAATAAAAGTGCTAATAAATAATTGCTTTTAAATGCAATAGAAACATTTTACGATGTGCTCCGAATGTCTCACAAATGACACGCCTCTGTTTGTTATCTATTGCAGTTTCTTGGCTCCATTTCTTGTATGCCATCAGTGTATGCTCGTTGCAAATATATGTACTTATGCACATGTGCATATCAAAATATGCACTAAATATGTATGTTGAATCGAAATAATTGATCAATTGCAAAAAAAAAAGTGTTTGGAGCTTATGGAATGCGCATAGATGTGTACTCAAAAATTTAACAAGCACATGTATTGAAAAAAAAAACACGAAAATATTTTAATATTTGCNATAAGAAGTGAGTGAGTGATTTTGTTACCTAAACGAAACTGAGTAAATTTCGGTAATGCGATAAATCATTAAAACGATAGTACAAACCTAAAATGCATACTTTTAAAGCCAAGTTGACTGGTAGTGTGCCAATGAATATCCTTAATAGGCGATGAAGTACCTATATGAAAGTACGCAGTGAATGTCAATAAGAAAATAAAAGTGCTAATAAATAATTGCTTTTAAATGCAATAGAAACATTTTACGATGTGCTCCGAATGTCTCACAAATGACACGCCTCTGTTTGTTATCTATTGCAGTTGCTTGGCTCCATTTCTTGTATGCCATCAGTGTATGCTCGTTGCAAATATATGTACTTATGCACATGTTGAATCGAAATAATTGATCAATTGCAAAAAAAAAGTGTTTGGAGCTTATGGAATGCGCATAGATGTGTACTCAAAAATTTAACAAGCACATGTATTGAAAAAAACACGAAAATATTTTAATATTTGTGGACACATTGTACTAAAAACATCGCTTCAGCTATGGCCTGGAGTTGGCGATATCCAAATAGAACCAAATATACGCCGAAAGGTAAGAAAATTGTAATTTCAGTTGATATATGTACATATGTATGATTTATGATAAGTGTTTTATTTAATTTTGTGTATTTTGGTGGGACCAATAT
>NW_016168628.1:13465-18915 GCF_001687245.7 Rhagoletis zephyria
AGGATTAGTCTGTACCGAAAAAAATACACAAATTTTTTTATGTTGAAATCAATAAATTTGTATAGAAGTCGCCCAAAGCGCTCAAAGTTTTCCTTGCATAGTATATGAGGAAAAAAAACTTTTCGTAGAAATGGTATACAATTCTTAAAAATCAATAATTTTCGATCGGATAACTCTGCTTCTCTTCAAGAGATTCCCAATAATAATACCCAATTATTTATTTAACCATTTTTTTACATGAGCTATATTTTATGGGTCCGCCAAAACCCCAGAAAATGCAATGGGCGGGTAAATAAAAAATCTTCAGTATTAAAAAATGGTTAATTAAGCAATGCGGTGTTGTTTTTGGAATTCTCCTGAAGAGAGTCAGACCTTTCTGATCGAAAAATATTGACTTTCAATAATTCAATACCATTTCGACGAAAAATTGATTTTTTTCCATTAAAAATATATGGAAAACTTTGAGCGCTTTGAGCGATTTCAAAATAAAAAAATAGGGGTATATTTTTTCGATATAGAAATTTCGAAATCACTTAATTTGTACCACCCTAATTTACAGTCATGTTGAAAATAATATGGACACTACATTTTGGCCAGGTTCGCTATTTTTCTTTTGAATGTGCAATGTGTATTATTATTATTACTTTTTTTTATAAAAATACAGCTCAATATATAACAAAACGGGTACAATAGATCTTAAGTTCGCAGTGCTGTATCCCCAACAATAATCTAACAAAAACCATGTAAGTCGAAATATGTAACTTCGTAGAAAAATTAGAAAAATTCAACAAAATTTTACAACAAACACAAACCTTTTACGAAGAGTTTTTAGAAAATATCTACTAGGTAGGTATGCAATTTTATAGCCTATCAAATTCTAGCTTAACAAAGTTATTTTTTTTTGCGAATAGTGTTCTTATTTTCCTCCACACAAAAAGAGTAGTCGAAGAAAATTGCGCCCGAAAAAAATTATCAAAAATCAACGCGATTTCTTAGCCTCATGAAACTTCCAATTACTTAAGCTAGAATTTAATGGGCTATAAAACTGCATACCTAGATTTGTCTCTAAAGATTCTTAATAAAAAGTTTGTTGTTGTTGTAAAATTTTGTTGAATTTTTGTACAAAGTTTGAATTTTGGACTTATATGGTGTTTGTTAGAAAATGAACTGTATTTTTATAAAAAAATAATGGACACTAAACAAACAAAAGAAGAATAACCAGAAATGGTCAAAATGTCGTGTCCCTATTTTTTTTACATGACTATATTGACACCTGAGTGGAAGATCAACCTATCTCGGCAGCTACACTGGCAATCAAAATTGAGTGCATGGCGTTTTTTGTTTAATATTTGCAATGCTTTTCAAATTAAATTTTATATCTATTTTTTTATGAAAATATGGTTCATGCTTTAGTGAAGCGCGCACTGGCATATGGGGACCGAATTTTACTGTGATCGCCAGTGCTGCACTGGCAGGCAACGAGTTAAGCGACTAACCGCCAACATGTTCAGAATTCGCTATAGTAGAGGCAGGGACTTGTAACTGTCAATATATACATATATATTCCGAAGGTTTTCATGCTCAAAACTGCTTCTTTATATTTGTATCTATGAAGCATTTTCGTATGGAACAAGTTTTTTCAGGGTATTTGGGGGAGGTTCCTTATATCGAGGTTTCACAGTACATGTATCTGTATCTGTAGCTCTAAAACCATCTTCCTATCCAATGTTTGAAGTTTTATTAGGTATTTTTAAGATGTTATTTATAAAATCGAATAAGAATTAAACAAAAAACAGTTCATTACATATTTTGTCCTCTTGACAAATAAAATATTGTTTTGCGCTCTTGGCAAATAACTTAAAAAGAGTTCGGGGAAAATTTCCAACAGGCAACCACACCTTGGAAAATAGGAGATAATAGGGAGGTAGAGCGGGCCGCCCACATTCCAAAACTGAGAAAAAACCACCCTCCGGGGGCTTATGCATAGTTTTTAATTAATTTGTTTTTAAAACTCCTTTCGGTGGCGTTAGGGCGGCCTTTGGTTGTGCTTCAAAAAATAACCCCACTTTGATTCAGTTAAAGAAATCCTTCACCTATATCGTACAGTTTTTTAACTATCCTTTTTCGCTAGATTCGCCTTAAGCTGCTATCGTTGTTGTCTAAGAACAAACGTAAATGAGAGCAATTTGGTAATTCAGTAAACGTTGTCGCACAAACCATCTACCGTTATGTGAAAAATTTGTACTTCGCAGGAGGGCACTCATAATTATTTAGCTTGTTTGAATTTAAAATCTTTAAAGCTAAATGTGCAACGTCTGGTGTCTAAATCAGCTAAGCAAATTGCAATTCAATATTTTTAGCGCCACTTGTTTAATGGGACACCGCTCGTTTCCTTCTTTCTTGACTTTGTTTACCCGAAACAATCATAAAGCGACTTACATATGTATGTGCATCCATACATGTGTACATATGAGCCGAAACCACCCATGTAAATTTGTGCATTTGTACTTACGAATTGTATCCACAATCCAATACATTAGCAGTGCTCTAATTTTTTACATTTATTTAGTGTCAGTTGGAAAAATTATGAATTTTATTTTGCATTAAGACAATTGGGTGGTTCACAAGGTGTCACAAGTGTCGTATTATCGTATGTCGTAAAGTTTTTAAGTGTTTAGAGGACTTGAAGAAACCACAACCAACCATTTTTTAACGGTGTGAAATTTCATAGTACGACTTTTATGGTAGCTTGCGTATCCCTTAAATAAAGTTTACGTCATACATGAATACGACAGTATACAACACCTTTTGAACTCCCTAAAATTAGAATACTTAGGACAAAAGTACAGTAACAGCAAAGTTATTTCAGAGTTACATACATAAAAAAGTTGGTATTTGAAAATACAAAAGGCACATTAATAAGAACACCCCTTACATGGAGTTCACACACTTTTAACTACATACATACAAGTATTTGTATGTATCAGATTTCTGTTTTGTTTTGTAAATAGCGCGGCGTTGCACTATATTGTTTTGATCCACGTCTACACGAGCGGCGCGCGGGCTGACGAATCAGCTAATAGTCCATAAGAATAATACCTTAAATCGTTGACTGCGCAATAAATTCAATTTCCTATAATGTAAATAAAAGCATAGATATGAAAAATAAAAATATTTACGAATTTACATACATACATGCACAAATATGTACTTTAACCCTAACCAACATTGTTTTCGAAACTGAGTTCTTCGGAAAATTTTATGGGATATATTAAAATGCATCCTAACTAAAAATTGTAAAGTGCTAGTGGGAATAATGTGGCATGTGGGATTAATTTTGTCAGTAGTAGACCATCCGCTGCTTTCTTCTTCTAACTGCTACATACTTATTTTCCACTCAAAAAAAAATTAAAAAACATTTAGTAATCGTAAAAACAATAGTTGAGTTACAACGACTTTGAAACCTCGGGAGAAGCGCTGATTCAAGGTATGATATATGCACCATGGTCTAATCTGCACTATTTGCTTGGCCAAAAGGAGACACTTTTCTGAAATATTTACAATGGAAAGCGTCTAAATGCCTCCGACATTTAAAAACATTACATCAAAGCATGAAAAAATCGTCATTATTATTTCAAACTTTATAATCAAAATATTTAGAAAATTTTTGGTTATGCAGTGAAGTGCAAGTTTGAAGTCGCTCAAAATTCATGTTGATTTTTGATAATAAGTATTGTTTCTGATGACGGCGTTGTGCATTTTCTTGGATATGAAAAAATTCTTGAACAAACATGANAAAAAAAAATATTCCGACGAGTTGATGACCTTCTCCTTTTTTGAAGTCGGTTAAAAATTAGGTATTATTATGTGTCTATTAATGTTAATAATTGTCTTTTCTTGATTGCCCCACTTTATTAAAATATTGTGAAAGTTATTTATTACCACATAGCCATATTAGCTTATCGATTGATAGTTGATATCTCGATCGAGAATTTAGTCGATTTCTTACAGAAACGCACTTCTGATCCTGGTAGAGATCTGATTCTTAAAGAGATCTGATCGTGTTAGAGAGATTTTTCAAGATCTAATCGGTTTCAGTTCCCGCGTTAATTTGGCATCACAGCCTCTCTTTGGTATCACTGACTAAGCAAGGTTTAAATAAACAGATTTTCCGGTTGGAGAATTATGTTAGAATTTGATAAGAGAATGATTAGAAAAACACTAGACATTAAAAACCAATTAGAATGGAACGTTAGAATACGCTTAGATATCTAACCCTTTTCCCGATATGAAAACTTAGTTCCCTGTTTGTAGAGAATGCTATAATTCTCGAGAGTTTATCTAATCGTCTTCTAACCTTCTACCTTAGAGAAACATATTAGAACTCGAATCGGGTAGGTTCTCTAACCTAAATGTTTCAAGTTTGCTTTCCTTGATTTTGATCTTTTCGTTGCAATGAAGTAAAGAACCCAAAATCTGGATTCAATAGACGCATGTGAAAGCAAATAGAAAACACAAAACAAATGGAGAAAAAATTGCTTTCCAGAAATTGACTCGTGTAAAATCCGGACTTACTTTTTGTACGTTCTTTTTACTTTTGATACCAAAAATCGACGGCTGAGTGGAAGATCGACCCATCGCGTCAGCCGGTTCGAAAACGCACCATCTCAGAAAAATTTTCAAGAACGCCCCATCTCAGAATTTGATTGAAACCTTCTTTCTCAGACTTTGATTGCAGAGCGCCCTATTGCAGAATCGACTCAAAAACGACCTATATCTGCTGCCGTTTCAAAAACGCTCTATATGAACATATTTTCAATATATCTTCAGTTGAAATAGGGCGTTTTTGAAACAAATTCTGATATAGAGCGTGTTCGAACCGGCTGTCACTAGTACATAATGCATGAAACCGTCATTTTGACAAGAAGTTCGTCAAGTCAACAAAGTCGGAGAGAAGTTCGAAACCAAACATCTTTCGAGCTTCCTAAGTTTTTTCTGATTTTTGGTTGCGGCCATTTGGCTGTCGCTATCGTTACGATTGCCGTAATCCTCTGGTATTTATACAAGAATCATGAAAAGAGTTCCGTTATCGTTTGGCATTCACGCACTCAGAAGCGCTGTCGCCGTTCCACGCTAACTGCTCAGCTGTTTCTGTTGGTCGCTCTCATTGTATGTATAATCATGGAAATTTCAAACCAGCATATTATATTATATAGTTAACAGCATTAAAGTCTGTACGAATGAAATACTAAAAGCACAAACATATACATAAATAAATATAAAGCATAATAAACAATTTTGCGATGGTGAATGGTAGATAGCGGATGCAAAAGCAAAGCGAAAAAAAATAAATAAAACATCGCTCACGATTTGGCAAATATGTATGTATGTATATACCTGTGCATAAGCATTTACATATCTATTCCATATTATGTCGTATATTAAATTTT
>NW_016168630.1:0-4549 GCF_001687245.7 Rhagoletis zephyria
TTGATTTACATGATTTTTGTTAGATAACGAGCTATGCTTTCATAAAAAAATATTAAACATTGAATAATCGAAAGGGAAATAGGAAAAAAATGCTGAAATGTCTCTTCCATATTTATATTTTCGCCACTGTACATATATGTATACACTTTCAAAGTAACAATTTTAAAATTGTTTCACCACTTCATATACTTTGTATCTTCAAAGACGCACACAATAAAATAACCTCTTCATATACGCATCTCATTTCTCAGTTTGGCTATAAACTTTTTATATTACAACATCGCACCACTCGTATCAAAACCGTTATAAATTTAACACCAGTCATTCAACCATTATGATAAGAGCTGCGGCAAATTTCCGCTGATGATAGTTAGATAAATTAAATTTTCGATAAACGTTCAACAGGCTGAAAAGAGAATCATCAAGTTATGCTTTTCCAGGAAGTTAACTGAGGAAGTGAAAAATAAGAGAGGAAAGAAACAGCTTAAACTTCAAAAATAACATTTCTTTAAAGATGCTAAGGATGTAACAGGTCGTAAATATAAATAGGCAAGCAACAAGAAAACACCAATGCTACTTCCTGTATGTAGCATCAACGGAAATGTGTGTATGTGTGTATCGCAAGCACATGCACATTTACTTATTCAGAGTACATGTCGACAAGTTATAAAAGTTGTAAGTAAGCAGGAAAATCAGCTGCTCTACATACAAATATAAATACACAAACACGCACATGGGTTTGTAAGATTGCCGGGAATATGCTTTTTACTGTTGCTCAACTTCTCAAGTTGACTTCGAAACAATTAGTATGTAAATATGTATGTATGTGTGTATGCATTTGAATTAATATAAGTATGTAAGTAATTATATAACTGAGTGTAGGCACATTTTTTCTTGAAAAGTTTCCAATTTTTAATAACAGGATTTCTATTTATGGTGGTCATCTTTAAAGCTGATACATATATAAAACACTACTTTTTTGGAAGTTAGAAATCCATCTGCCTCATATTGGCTTCACTTGAGAACATTAACTTCAGTGTCTCGAATTTCCTACTGGGCATTATCATCACAGTTGTTAATTGAAAGTGAGAGCGAAGCAATTACTAAGTTAACTAGAAACATTATTTGTATACCAAGGCATGAACTGACCTCCGCCTAATGTGCCCTATAGGAAAATTAAAATCGACTAGTGATATGTTTCTAATTTTGTTATGTACGCATGCTCATATGAAAATTGTTCAGCTTTTTTCATAATCTATGTAAGTCAACCAATTTTATTATGTACTTTAAATTCTGTACGTTTAGGAAACGTTACCTCTCACTAAAAATTAATACTTTCTAACAGCCGATTTCACCAGCAATCCGACAAGCAACCGAGAAAGGAAAAGGGATATTTTTTGGAAGACAAGTAAAATTAAATGTATTCAACAAAAAATTGGTTTATTCGCTTAACACGTCAACGTTATGCAGGCGATCAAACTGAGTAAGCAAATTTCCATAAAAATTTTGCACTTTTTAATCTGAATTCTCGAATATGCAGTTACATGGCTCATAAAAGTTTAGTAAAATAAGTGCAAGTTTTACGCGGCTGAAAATCGCTTAGATTTTTGAAAATTTTTTGCTGATGGATTTTTTCCATACAAACATGAATTGGAAGAAAATGCGCAAGACCGTAACAAACACAAAAAAAAAATATTCCGACGAATTGATAACCTTCTCCTTTTTAAGTCGGTTAATGACAAAAAAACTAACATGAAAAACCTTGTAGACATTTAAAACAACCACAATGCACTCAGTTTTGATCGCCAGCGTATGCACATAAAAAATATACATATATTTACATATGTACATATGTATACATATTCAGCTTTAAATTTGGCACAAGAAAATTTAGAAAAAAAAAATTGTAGTTTTCATTCAACTTTTGCCTCAACTAATCGCCTGCGAAAGTCGAACAATGCAAACACGATTTCGGGTGAAAATGGGGTGCCTACGCAACCTTTCGTAGCCCATACTATGCTAAGTCTGACTAAGTCTAAGGTGGCTTAGCATGGTATGGTTTGCAGGTGTCGATATGACTATCGTCCTTTTTTGAGGCGACACTCATAACGGAATTTCTCCATTATAATATTGGCATTCCATGTTTCATTTCGCGGAGAAGTTGTTCATTTTAAACTAACTTCGACAAGGGATAGTGAAAATTTAAGATTTTCCTTCTGTTCCAACCGCACATACTCCTGAACGAACACAGCTGGCTTCAGTGGACCGCTCTTCTCTTTTAGCCGGGACCGGAACTCACATATAGATCACTAATGCTGGTCAGGATGCATGAGAATGTACGAGTCCGTAAACCGTCTTCTGCTCGACTTTAAATATAATTCATGACATTTTATGAGTATTTTCATACAACGACAATAAAGCATGACCACAAACTAAAAAGGACTGAAAGGTAATCCGATAGTGTTTCATGGTGCAGATTCCCTCAAATTTGGAATAATCTTATTTTTTTCTATTTAATAAGCCTAATGTAATCCATGGCAAAATAATTTGTTTTCATAACCTTTCAACCGCAGTACCTAAAACTTTGCCTGCTGGGTAGAAGAATTTCCAATCATTTAATTTTGAAATATGCACATTGACCGGGNCTTTTCATACAACGACAATAAAGCATGACCAAAGATAAAGGAAAACATGTACAATACTTAAATCATAATTATTTTACAAACTAAAAAGGACTGAAAGGTAATCCGATAGTGTTTCATGGTGCAGATTCCCTCGAATTTGGAATAATCTTATTTTTTCTATTTAATAAGCCTAATGTAATCCATGGCAAAATAATTTGTTTTCATAACCTTTCAACCGCAGTACCTAAAACTTTGCCTGCTGGGCATTAACGGGCGTTTAAATAACAATGTACATATGTATATGGGCGTTATGTTTTGATTATACAAACAAGTATCGTGTAAAACGTCTACGAATAGGAGTGGAGATTTGTTGAACACGTGTTATAATAGATTTGTGAGGCGACAAAAACCCAACCCCAAGCGAATTTGTGGGAATACGCAAATTAAATAATCCAAGTTGAATTAAATTTTAAAGAGTATAAGCTATTTCAAAGGAAATACAATTTTCAAATAATAAATGACTTTGTATTATTGGGTAGAAGAATTTCCAATCATTTAATTTTGAAATATGCACATTGACCGGGGCTATACTTCTTAGTCACCTTCCTTTCTTTGTTAAATATTTTCCATATTATTTAGATTTATTTTTATTAAGATTTCTTGCACTTCTTTACGATTCTAAAATGCATAACAACACTTTGGTTAAATTTGCATTTAATTTCAATTGATACGAGCATTGAACTTGAACCACTACATAAATATGTTCTATATACCAACAATCTATGATGTATTGCCCGAGAGCAAAACATATTAGTAGGGTATGAAATCTAACATACACACATACGTATAGAAAATAAGTATGTACATCTTCCATATAAATTAGCTAAGTCACCCACGCTTAAGAATTGTTCTGCAGCTTCTTTTGCTTCTTTCGCTAAGCTCAATTGACAAACGCAAATTTTCTTAGCTCAATTGAAGCTTAATGCAATGCAGTTGGGGTTTATAAGCAATGAACTTGATATTGTGCCTTGAAAATCGCATGTACACAAAAAAAAAAATATCTTCTTCTAAGCTTCATCTACAAATATACACACACACACACGCACACACACATATCTACAGTAACACTTATCTGTAACGAACCTATGAATTACAAAGTTTTCTTTATTGCTAATCAAACATAATAGCAGCATGTTCACGTTATCGTCTTTTATAGCTTGTTCTCGTTTTGTGCTGAAGCTGATACTAAGAAAGTGAAATGAATCTTTTTTCTCCTATAAACCCCTAGATATGATAAAGTCCCATGCTTTTGTTATTACTGAGTAGAAAAGCACGTAAAATAATTTTGACCGGGTGTCCTATGTAAATTTTCCTCTGTGCAACGCATACATTTTTTTGCAGCATCTATTAAGGTCTATACACATATCAGTGCCGTATAAGTTCCGTATCAGTTCAATATCAGTGTCAGTGAAAAATAAAATATCGTTGCGTCAGTCCCAAGTAGAGTTGTTCAGACACGTCCGGCACAGAGCCGTTTCGTTATCGTCAGTGCTATGTACTTCAGTGTGCGTTACGTGTTTTTTTTTTTTAAATACGTAATACAAAAAATTTTATATATTCGCGAAACCATGGACCAAATATACTAAAACTGCGTTTTTAGTTTTTCTCTCTGACGTCAGGATTTTTTCAAAGCACTTTGAAATTTGAAAAATATAATTATTTCAAAAAAATTATTAAAAAAATTCAGTGCAATGTAGAAAATGTGTATGACTATCATTAATTATATATATTATTATAATTAAAGAGAAAATTCTATAGAATTGAGCCTCCCAGTAGTTCATAATCAAGTTTCAAACGCAAGAAGCATTGGAAATGACAAACAAGGTATCAAATCCGGCATTTTTTTTCCTGAATATATTTGAAAT
>NW_016168630.1:4574-7125 GCF_001687245.7 Rhagoletis zephyria
ATGGACCAAATATACTAAAACTGCGTTTTTAGTTTTCCTCTCTGACGTCAGGATTTTTTCAAAGCACTTTGAAATTTGAAAAATATAATTATTTCAAAAAAATTATTAAAAAAATTCAGTGCAATGTAGAAAATGTGTATGACTATCATTAATTATATATATTATTATAATTAAAGAGAAAATTCTATAGAATTGAGCCTCCCAGTAGTTCATAATCAAGTTTCAAACGCAAGAAGCATTGGAAATGACAAACAAGGTATCAAATCCGGCATTTTTTTTCCTGAATATATTTGAAATTTATTGTTGAAGAGGAAAAGTGGAAAAATGTACTTCAAACCAAAAAACTGTAACGGGTTTTTTTTCGATTCGCTATATCGAAGTTTCACTGTGCATAAGTTTTGTCACAATAAAATACCACCTTCAATTAATTTAACGAGGTCATATGTGGGTCAGCAAACTCATCTGCTCTAAATTGTGTTTAGTAGTGCAAATTCATGTTTACACACACTGACATACATACAGACATGTATACAGCCATGCGTACACACATATGTATTTATACTACATGCATAGAAGCATGCTTGAAAGCAAGGCAATTAATGCAATACGGCGTAATTTAGAAATTGTTTATATTAAGTGATGAGCAGATTATCACTTAATGGAAAATACATACATACATATGTACATATGTATGTGTGTGTATATGTATAAAGTTTGCATACCACTGCTTAAAATTATGCGATTGCAATATGTAATTGTAATTTTAGACAAAACCAATCAATACCGAGAATTATAATTATGTAAATCAAACATCAAGTAGGACAATGCTTCGAGTGCTGAAAATGCGGTAGTACAGCTAAAAGGATTCCTAGATTAACAGAAAAATGTATGTAAATAAGATGAAGGTTTAAAGTGTGTTTGCATTGTTCAACTTTGCGTTCAACATTTGGGTTCAACTCAGCGCAGGGTTGCAGGAAAAATAGTTGAATGGCTAAAAATATCAAAATATGGAAAAATATCAAAATATTCGCCATCAAAAGGTGTTTGCATTGTTCAACTTTGCATTCAACTTTTGGTTGAATGGCCTTTCAACTAATCGCTTTCAACAAAGTTGGTCGCCAGCCAACATTTAGCCATTCAACTTTTTTTTCGTGCAACCCTGCGTTGAGTTGAACGCAATTGTTGAACGCAAAGTTGAATAATGCAAACACTGCTTTAACGACACGAAGGTGAACATTGAAGTAAATTTGGACTTAATATGACAATTAAAGACAGGATTAAAATTTAATCAACAAATTTTCGATTATTTTGCATTACCTTAGCTTTTCTTTTAACAATAAATTCGCAAATTCCCATAAAAAATTGTTTTAAATAATTCTAACCGCGATATAACTCTGAAGCATCTCTTTTGAAGTGATTTCTGGATGTAATCTCAATTTCATGCCTTTTGTCCCAGGTTTTTCCTTATTTTCGGTGCTCATCGAGCAACCACAACTTCGAGGACGGTCTGGATACCAATCTATTGGTCAGCTAGGAGTTCATCCTCATTTTGTAACACAGTTTCATGGTGGGAATCGGTGATTGACGGCATGCTCTGTGTCAACATCTACGGCCATTTTGAATCACAAATAAAAGCAACTGACAATGAATTCCACTTGGAAGACTTCTACCATATTCCGGCACCCTTTTGAAATTGTTTACATATACTTTTAAATTGAGGTTTTCTTTCGCACAAAATCTATTTTTTAAATAGGTGTAACTCATTAGACGCTGATCCGCAATACCCTCCGTTCCCAAATTGCAAGGAAAAGCAATGTTGTTACCATCAGGACCGACCGCAGGATTTCTCTTTGGGTGGCGTTTTATGTAAAGTCATTCGTAACAACTAAGACTAGAGTATTTAGCATATTGTATTTATTTGTGGATATAATTTTGAAAAACTTATGAAAAAGCTAAAGAAAGCTAGCCCATTGTGTGCTCGTTCTCTGTCCATGCCTGTACATTAGCCTGCTTCTTAGTTGTATGGAGAAAATTTTTTGTACAAAGCAAGACTCTCTCTAGAAATGTTCCTTTGGTCATAAAAACGTGCCCTGCGAAAAACTTTTAAACTCGGACAACGGAAAGACGTACCCTA
Source organism: Rhagoletis zephyria (assembly GCF_001687245.7). Lineage (NCBI taxonomy): Eukaryota > Metazoa > Arthropoda > Insecta > Diptera > Tephritidae > Rhagoletis > Rhagoletis zephyria. The sequence continues at coordinate 6,709 of NW_016168630.1, forward strand.
AAGTTCAGCATTTTAATGCAATTTTCCCCAAAGCCTTCAAAACTGCCTATAAATCAGTGGGAAATTTAATATACTTTAATGACACTTGATGAAGTTTTTATTTATATCACGTTATTTCATTATTTTATTTTGTTTTCAATATTTTATATATTTTTCCATTGCTTGTTTGATTTAATTTTTTACTTTATTTCATTTTTTTAATTTTGTCTTATTTATTTAATTTTTTTTAATTTTTATTTAAGTCTTCCATTTCATTTTATTTTACTTTACTGAAATTTACTTTATTTTACTTCATTTTATTTTATTTTATTTTATTTTATTTTATTTTATTTTATTTTATTTTATTTTATTTTATTTTATTTTATTTTATTTTATTTTATTTTATTTTATTTTATTTTATTTTATTTTATTTTATTT
>NW_016168630.1:15260-18912 GCF_001687245.7 Rhagoletis zephyria
AAAGTTATAATACCCTTGTGCACAAGTGCGCTCGGGTATAAAAAGGGCTTCTATATTGTTTGAGAAGCTCTCCTACCGTAAACTAAATAAATATATGGGTTTGAAAAATACTTTTTTATTTGAAATGGCGTTTTTATTTTTCCTCTCCGACGTCAGGATTTATTTGAAAAGGAGTTTGTAATTTCAAAGCATATGATTAATTCAAAAAAAAAAATTATTTAAAAAATTTAAAATTCAATAGAAATAGAAGAGAGGAAATTTTTAATCCCGAAAATCCCGGTATTATTTGCCAAGAAGTCCCGGGATTTTTGTGACCTTAAAAAGGCCGGATCCCGGGATTAACATTCCTAGGACGTACGTAACACAAGTATAAAGGTATGGATTTGCGAAATATAATTATATGCTTGTCTATGCGATTATTTTGATAATCTTTTACATAAGATTATTTTGTGCTTATCAATTTGTTCAGATAAATAACACTACCCGGCATACTACAACAAGAAATAAAAATTGCCTCTAAACAGTGAATAGCCATTTCCGAGTAATTTTTCGCGTTGAAACCGAATCCGGCAGGTTTTTGATATATCTTAACTTAAAAGTGTAAAAAAAACAATTCATCACTGCGTGAATTTCAACCCCCTCACAATTTGTTGTCGAAGTGACTTTGATGGAAATTCACCATTTTCTATTTTTTTAGAGTATTAAAAAACGCAACTTTTGGGGAGTATTTTTACATACCCCGATGTTTGTATAAATCGTCCAAACATAGTTTAAGGCCAATTAAAAGATTAAAGAAATAGGTGGCATTGTGGTACGAGTAGACTGGGGTGGAGTGAATTGAAGGCAGATATGTGCATAGATGTGTTTCTCAACGCCCAAGGACAGTACGCTACCACATTTGTTGAGAAGATTCTACAAAGTTGATTTTGTTGGGGCTTATTTCTTAGTTACAATACTTGCATATTATTGAATTTTCACCGATGCCTCCAAAACTAACATTTGGAAAAATAACTGACAGCGGCAACAGCATGGCAAATAAGTAGAAGTCATTCGCCGGCCTTCTAACTAAGTACTTCCAAAACGAGCAATAATGTGCATAAGTCTCAGCTAAGCTTTGTTGGTAAATAAATAGACATAAGGAACTTGTTTTACTTTATAGACTCATAAGTGGCAGGCCCCACGATATGTGGTATGTGTTAGATTCCAGTCTAAAAAATTATGGGCGTTTCCATATCTGTATATAAATGCTTCCAGATAGGGCTCTTTAAATAAGACGTTCTCTTTAGAACCCATATTCGAAGATCCTTGAATAGCCCAGAGCAACGGAAGTCACATAACGGAAAAATTTAATTGTCTCCTTCTGAGGGAGGCTAAATCGGAACGCCTTCAAGCCTTAAACATTCTATACAATAAGAGAACTAGAGAATCGAACACAGAGGCCGTATCGCTCCAAATGACCCGATTACCTGTTTTCCATATTTTGCCGACTGGGATATTTAGCTTTTCAACACCAACTATTTAAAAGTTCAAAATTTTACTGTTCTAAACGTAATTCCTCTTTTTGAAATAATCTGCAAGTCTATCGATTCTAGATCAGTAATGTCCTGCATAGATTAGCTCGCCACCACATCCAAAAAATTATGGTCAAGCTTCAGCTCTTCTCAACTATACAAAGTAGTTGTACGCGCCCAGTTAGCTTCTTTTCTTATTTTACATGGCTTTAGAACTATCTTTGATATATTTCACTAGATTTTCTGACACTAATGGGGATACTTAAATTTTATGCTTTTTTTATGTTTTTATGACAAATCTTTTCATGGCAGAAGTATACTCGTAGGTTTGCCATTGCAAGATTTATTCCGTGCTGAAGATGAGCAGATAACTTGAAAAATGTGCTATGGTAGCGATATCAAGACTTAATGTGCTCACACCATAATACTACTTTAAAACCACACATTCCAGAAAAGCTTCAATAGGTTCTCATGAAGTATATACATACATATCGACGGCTGAGTGGAAGATCGATCTACATATCTCGGCAACCGGCTCGAAAACACCCTATCTCACAAAATGGCTCAAAAACGCCCAACTTTAGATTTTAATTGAAGAACGCCCCATTTCAGAATTCGATTCAAAGACGCCCTATCTCATCGAGCCATTTTCTGAGATTGGGTGTTTTCGAACCGGCTGCCGAGATACACTCAGCCGTCGATATTAATTGAAAGTTCTTCCGCTTTAATCAAATAAAACCGAGTTAAAGAAGGCAAGTTTGAGGTAACAAAATTCTTTCGGATGCATACCTTTCGGTCTACCATGTTCTGTTGGGATAGCTTTCCTAAGTTAATGGCTTAGCGCTCCACCATATTAAGTAGTACTGCCATTGCTGTCGCCCAAAATGTATTGTGGTTTCTAGGGTTCTCAACCGAGAGTTGCAACAGCAATAAGGTAGCTCGAAAAAAAGGTTTTTTTGCATGTGGTCTTTCCTTTTCAGAGGAGCTTACTTCTTCTGATGATCTATCTGCAGTTTTTACAAAAAAAAAAAAAAAGATGTCTATACAAAAATCCACCTTAGACTTAAAATAGCTTGTCAGAAGAATTAAACTCTTGAATTTAATCACTCGAGTAATTGATTAACCGAACAACTTGATGGAGTAATCGAATAATCGCACAGTCCTAATGTATGTACATATATTTAGTTGAAGTTTTTTCAATGAGCTTTAATTTTATTTTTCCCTTTTTATATTAATTATTATTATTTGAAAGCTTATCTTATGCTGAATTTTCACTAGGCATTATATGAAAAAATTTGGAAACAAAATGTTGTGCATTAAAAAATATGACGTTCATAAAAATAGTAATTATTTCCGTTTCACAAAGTATTTTTTAAATAGCATAAATTTTTTGACATTTCCACGCCAAGTGGGAATTCGGCATAAGTCCTAATATAAGTCTCAATCTGAGTTCTTTACATTTATATTTAGCTTCAGCTTTACCTTTAGCTTTAGCTTTACCTTTACCTTTAGCTTAACCCTTATCTTTACCCTTACCTTTACTTTTACTTTTGCCTTTATATCCTTATATTTATTTTGAAATGTATATTTGTCGCTGTCTTTAACATTACTTTATGTTTTCCTTATCTTCGCCAGCATCTTCAGCTCCATTTCCATCTTCATCATCTTCGTCATCATCTCAATCTTTGTCTTGAGCAACATCTTCTTCTCCATCTCCATCTCCACCTTCATCCTAATCTTAATTTTCATCTTCATCTTCATCTCCATCTTCTTCTTCGTCTTTACCCTCATCTTCTTTAAGTTCACATTCATTTCCACGTTTATCTTAATCTCCATCTTCATATTCGTCTTCATTTCTTCTATGTATTAACTTTCATCTTCACCTTCTTATTCTCCTTCATCTCAATCTTAACATTTGTCTATATTTTATATATTTTTCTTTTTCGTTGCCTTTTACTGCGTCTTTTCCTTTGTCTTAATCTCCCTCTTTGTCCTTCACATTACCTTTGTTCGGCGTTCGGCGCTGACGTTCGGTTTTGTCCACGCATTCGCCATATAGATACTGGATTAGGAGTTTCACTTAAAACCATTTTCTAAACACACAGTTGGATTGATGGAATTCATTGATTTATTAATTAAGT
>NW_016168631.1:0-5729 GCF_001687245.7 Rhagoletis zephyria
AAATTTCCGTTGCACCGTTTTATATGTATGTAGTATTTATTTTATTTTTGTTTAACAAAACTTGTCTTTTATCATTTATTTAATTTTTTCATGTTTCCCCTTTTTTGTCATATCTCTCACACCCTTGCGGCGCTCACCCGCTTACCTGTCTGCTATCTGTCTGCCTGTTAGTTAGTAATATCTGGTGGCAGTCGGTGTCTGCTCTTGCCGGTCGGTTGCCTGTTGGCTATACGCGACGGTCGGCGGTCGGCGGCCGGTAGCGTATGATTTCATTGCCAGACTTTTGGCAAATATTAACAATTATTAATTAACGCCTTGCTATTCGCTGGCTGCTAACTCATACTTTCAGTGCCCCGCTTTCGCATAACTCGTATATTTATGTATGTAGTTAGTTGTTGCCTTTGCCTTGTAATAAAAAAATAAACACTTTTTTCTCGGCTTGAATTCTGGGAATTGGCTCGGTTTGCTTTTAAATTAAAGTATATTTAGCGACGTTTTGTGTTGCCTTTGTTCTGTTGGTAACATTTTTAATTAGTTGACGGAGTTAATTACTTATTTTATATGTATTATTACCTTGATTTCTGTCATTTAATAATTCTTTGCAAGTGAGTCTAAGTAAGTGCAAAGAAAGTCGTCGTTTGGTCGAGCGAAGATCACATTTAAGCGCTTAGTGACAAATTTGCTATTCACTGAGTACTTTTGTTTTGTCCATCTAATGAAATGAGTACTTGACTAAGAGAACTTTCGGTCTCTTATGGGGTTCAAGTGGGGTAAAAGTGACGATAATCTGAACGATTTCATGGTATTTTTTTTATTAGCTCATAAAGCATTTTACAGCTAAAGAATTATTGTTGACGTATGTGCTGGCTTAACATTTATTTCATATGCATTTTCACACTCGATATGAGAGACCGGAACGAATATCCATCTTGTAATTATTGAAGTGAAACTTCTTTAGCGTCGGTTGGTTGGTTCGGAGTAAATTGGCAAATTCAACGGAAATTGCACACGGAAATGGTGCAACGGAAATGATGAAACGAAAATGGTTGGGGCTGAAACAAGTGCTTATTGAGTGTATGCACATGGTATGAATTTAACAAAAACTTGCTAATAAAAGGTTAAAGAATAAGACTTAAAAAAAGCCACATACATGTACATAAATAAAGAAAAGGATAAAGGCAAAGATGAATATAAAAATAAAAACAAAAACAAAGATGCGTAAAGATAAATTTAAACACTTTACTTGTATAAGGGCAAAGGTGAAGGGGAATATGTAGATGAAAAAAATGATAAACATAAAAGTAAAATCAAAGATACATATAAAGAAAAATGTGAGAAAGAGGACACCAATAAAATTAAGATGAAGATAGAGGAAGAAAGATTAAAATAAACAATCGATACTTTTATCGGTTTTGTTATCGAAATATTTATCAATATTGTTACCGATTTTGCTATCGATGTCTTCGGAACTTATCGATATAATAATCGATTTTTTTGTGGATTTTGTTATCGATATTTTTACCGATTTATTATCGATTTTGTAATCGATATTTTTAACGATTTTATTATCGATATTGTTATTGGTTTTGTTATCCATATTGTTATCGAATTTGTTATCAATATTTTTATCGATTTTGTCATCGATTTTGTTATCGATTATTTATCGATTTCGTTATCATTAATTTATCGATTTCGTTATCATTAATTTATCGATTTTGTTGTCGTTGTTTTTATCCACTTTCTAAGCGATTTTTGGGATCGATTTTGTTGTCGATTATTTATCAATTTTGTTATCGATATTTTTATCGATTTGCTAATCGATTTTGCTACCGATATTATTATCGATTTTGCTATCGAAATTTTTATCGAATTTGTCATCGGTTTTGTGAACGCTATTTTGTTGGATGTTACTATCGATTTTGTTATCACTAGAGTATAAAGATAAAAATGAAGATAAAGGAAAACAGAATAACATAAATGTTATTCGAACGAACAGGGGTAGAGAGGTAGGGATCTAGATAGAAAAAAGACAAAAAATATAACCTTAAGCAAAAGCAGATGTACATATGTATGTACATATGTATATTGGTTATGAGACAAAATAGATATGTAGCGTAAGTTTCAATTCTTCAGTGTGGCCCAGGCTCACATTTGTCTTTCTTTTTCATTCCATACGTTACATTAAAAATCGCATTAAACATTTTAATACTATTTAAATTTGCAGTTAATGTTTTGAGCAAAAACAAAAAGCTATGAAAAGCTAAATAATTTTAAGAAAAAGGTAAGAAAAAAACTAGCAACAAAACAGGATTTTGCCGCCTAAACCCAAATCAAAAAAACTAAATGTAGCCGGAAACTATCTAAAATGGCAAGGCTGCTTACACCAACGACTCTACATACATACAGTATCGGTCATATCTATAGCACGCCATTTCGAAGTGACACTGTGTGCCACTTATGTTTATTTATTTATTTTTAAGAATTTTCAATTAAAATTTAGTTCATTCTCAGACGAACCCCGTATATACCTAAGTTTAATAATTCGTAGAAAACTTCAAAAAAGTGCAACAAAATTTCACCTAAATTTCCAACTTTTTTCACACAATATCACTTTGAAATGGCGTGCTATAAATATGACCGATACTGTATGTATGTATGTGCATATGATATGTTTGTACAACACACAACATTATACATATGCATATTTAGGTTAACTTCTCTATCAACAAATTCAGATGTTTTCTTTGTTTATTTTTGTATGAATTTTCGCTAAAAATCTGAATAAATACACACGCGTCTAGCCGTCTGTAGCAAAATATACAAACATATCGTATGTAAACAATGTTATTTTATTTAAAAAATATAAACAGAACAGAACAAACTTAAATGTAATGAAGGGCCCAATAGGAAAATTCTGATAAATCCTTACTATGCACTGATATTATAAATGGGGAAAAATTCGTCAAGTGTACCAGAAAAAACATTTCATAGCAGAATTTTGCTCAAGATTCCACCATGTTGTTACTATGGTTACTGGTAACAAATGTGTAAAAGATTTTTTTCTTCTACTGCGGTTCTTTGTCGAGTTATACGAGTTTGAACATGCAAATTTCAGCCCTTTTTCTTAAAGTTACAAGTTTTCTCGAAACCGAATCGAAAATTGCTGACCTATTAGAAATTTGTCTGTGCTTTTTGGTGGAAACTATAACTTCTTGCAAAAAAATTGCTTAAAAATATGTATTGCATTTTGTAAACAATGTACCAGTTTTCGCAGTTTCGCAAATGGCTTATTGCGAGTACTTATTTTCTAAGCTTTCTAACGATTTACCTATAATTTGAAATGAGAAATGGAAAGACTGTCCCACCAGCCACATTTTTATATGCATTCTAATGTAAAATTTCCCGCTAAACTCAAATACGAAATTAAAATGTAAGTAAGTAGAACAGTTTTTGAGATATTAGCCGAATTTTAGGTTTTGAGATCTGAAAAAAGTGCACTCGCTTAATAACAAGTTTTTTAGATATAGTTGGCCACATGCGACATTGTTTTAGGTCGAATTTTTATGAAGAAATAGCTGCATCTTTTAGGCGCATCATTATACCATAGTTACATTCCAAGCTAATAAAAGCGAGGTAAAATTATTGTAGAGTGCACCCCATAATACTATACGTAAATACTGCGCAATACTCAGAGCTACCATTGTGATTTTTTAAAATTTTTTTTGAGATGGCATATTTCCAAAAATTATTATTTTTTATAAAAATATTTGTATGTGAAAAATTTTACAAAAAAATAATTTTAAATATTTCTTTTCATAGAGGGTATTGGTGTGTGTATGTGTGATATTTTTCAAATTTTTTCCTCGCCCCGTTTTCGAGAACTTGGAAAACTATTAAATCGATTTGTTTTTGTTTTTTTGCTGTAAAGTTTTTAAAAATGTATTAATCAAGCTCAAATTATTTATTTATTTATTATTTATGTTTATGCATCAACCCTAAAAATTTTAAGCAAATCGAACACATTAATTGTGAACCCCGTCCGTTTTGGTATGGAATGCCCCATATACATTACTATTTCATTTTTAAGCAAAAATTGGTGATGCAATTTCAAACTTAAATTTTGCACATTTCTTATCAGAAAGTGCAGTTATGTCGGGCACGTACTGATACGTATGTTTGTATATGTATTTATATAAGAATGCAATTCATGCAAGCACGACATGCAAATCACAGCGACGGCGCATGAATTACCCCAACAGATTGCCGTACCCTTTGAACAAATGACGCGTTAATTGGCACGCAACAACAACAACAACAACAACAACTAGACGATAATCTGTCACACAGATGCAATTTGTAGACACGCGTGCCAATTAAGTGCGCTTGGTGGAGAATTTTTACTGACTCACAACTGTCGATTGCCGCCCGTTGACGACTGACTGATTCAATCTAGCAATCACATACAGACCGATTGATAGAAGCCATATACAATATAACCGACTAGACGACAGTAGATAGCAGCAATAGCTGCAGACTACTGAAGCATTCTAACGATAGCAGAAAATTACAAAAACAATAAATACATGCATACATATGTATACACATAATATGCACAGTAATAATTCCGAATATGATGGCGGTACACGTGTCCCGTTCATGACTAGCAACGACTGTGCGAGACAGTTAGTTGACAGTAATAGTGAACCCCTTGTCGCTAAGGGTATTTACTCCACATATTTGTGCATCTACATACGGGTATGTAGATATGTACGTAAACATGCCCATAAAAGGGTTAAAGTCTAGACTTGGGCACAATTTAAAGATACGAGCAACAAGCGTCATTATGCATATCAAAGGCAATTTCTAGTATAAATAAATAATGAGTAGATATTATTTGAAAAAAGGGGGCACAAATTTTTGCAAAAAGTAGAACAGTGCGCGTGTTTATGTGAAATGATACAAGCGTAATATGTCTACATATGTGGCCTGTTTTTTAAGCATGGTGGATTGAAGAAAAGTATAATGTTGTGGTAAATCATGAAAAAAAACTGGAAATCATCCACTCTAAATATATTAACAAGTTAAAAATTCACGCAATATTCAAACCACTAATTCCATTTAATAATTGGCTAGATTTCTCAACGCCGAAATTATTACCGACATTGCCAAAATAAACTCTGAGACGGTATACATATGTAACTATTTTGGCGCTGTACAATTTTCTGCAATTAAATACTGCCTTTATTACACGCACTGCTATAAGAAAAGCTCTAACAGGGCCATTCTGGCTGTGATAGTAAAGAGTAAGACAAATGCAAGATTGGTGGCAAGATAGTTCGAAAGACTTTTGTCATTCTAGCTCAAAAGTCTTAGATAAAAAGCTTTCCTATTCACCACTCGTGGTGAAAAGATATTTGGAGAAAAACCACTTGTATATCGTTTGCTCGCGTCGCTACAGCAGCCGCAGTCGCCGAGTGAGCAAAGCAAAGCGTGGCATTCGAGGGATCCGAGTTCGAGTCCTCGGGCAGAGGCATTTTTTATTATTTTTCTTTAATATAAATCTTTTGTTTCATAATATTATTTAATTTTAATTTTCAGATTTAATCAGGGACCGTAACGGTTATAAGTTTTATTATAAAAATCACTTTTTAATCGTTATTAACTGAGTTTTATTTTTTGCTCGGAAAATAATCGTTACGTTTTAAGTTTTATTTTTTGCTCGGAAAATA
>NW_016168631.1:6130-18911 GCF_001687245.7 Rhagoletis zephyria
GCATACGCACAAATTAAGTTTTATTTTCTGAGCAAAAAATAAAACTCAAGAATAACGATTATAAAACTTAAAACGTAACCATTATTTTCCGAGCAAAAAATAAAACTTAAAACGAAACGATTATTTTCTGAGTAAAAAATGAAACTCAAAATATAATGAATAAACTTAATTTTTATAAGTAAAAATTAAAAAATAAAAATCAGTGCCGCTGAAGGTATTCCGAGTAATAAGAAATATATTGGTTTACTCCTTATGCACGTAGCATTTCTCTTTCCGCGTGATTTTTTGAGTTGAAATTTCAAAGGATAATCGTTATTTGCGGTCCCTGGATTTAATACTTTTTTAAGGAAAAACATATATTTTTATTTCAATTAATATTCAATTTTTCTCTTTTTTAATTCCTTTCCGCCGTATTTATTTTCTTTTATCTTTTAGATCTTACTGTCTAAAAAGAACAAATTTTAATTTAAAAAATTAGTTTTATTATCATTCTTTTTTAATTTTATTTGTTTTTCTTTCGTAAATTTCATTATTTTTTAGTTTTCAGATTTTATTGTTTTAAAAAGAAAAATATATTTATTTTATTCCATTTAATTTTTAGGATGTTACATTATTGTATTTTTTAAATACATTTTTTATTTTTTTATTTTTGTTTAATTTTCTTTAATGCTTAATTTTGTTGCTTTTTGATCTAAGTTTTTTCTTTTTCAAATTTAGTGTTTAGATTTTATTGCTTTAAAAAGAAAACGTTTTTTATTTAATTTCGTTAAATTTTTAAACACATTCTTATATATTTTTGCTTTATTTTCATTTTTTCTTTTGTAATTTAATTTTTACTGTTTTAAAAAGAAAAAACACTATTTTTATTTAATTTAATTTTTAAAAAACTTTTTGCTAAAAGGCAGAGCTTTCAATTAGTCTTTCGAAAGACAGTAAAGAGAGACTGTGGTGAGTTGAAAGACAGTTGCCAGAATATCCCTGTATTTTTTTTATATTTTTTAATTCTCAATATTTCCCTCTTCCCTTACCTTCATTTAACTTATTTTTATGTACTTCTATTGTTGAGTTAACTTTAAATTAATTTTTATATTTTATGGTTATAAAAGGAAAAATATATTTGTTTTATTTCATTTAATTTTTAGAATCTCATATTATTTTATATTTTATGTTATATCCATTTTTAATTTTATTTTCTTTTAATATTTAGATTTTGTATTAAAAATAAAAATGTGTTTTAATATAATTTAAATTTTAAGTACGAATAGTACTTTTTTTATTTAATTTTTTTGTTCTTCTGATTTAATTTTTTAAATTTTATTGATTTAAGAAGCAAAAATATTTTTTTTTATTTTCATTTAGTTGTTTTTTAATAATTTTACTTTTTTATCTTCATTTTAATTTATTTTCTTTTTAATTTTTTTTTCTTTTGTTTATTAGTTTATTGTTTTAAAAAGATTAAAAAAACGTATTTCTTATAGGCGAATAGCATAACGCTAAGACCTCCTCGATTGAAAGAAAAGAGCTTTCAAGATAGTTGCCAAAATTGCCCTGTAAAGGCATAGACAGACGGCAGTGTTGATCCGAATCAACTCGTTTATTCGGAATTATCTCGTGAATTAACTGCAGTTGAGCCGGACTAAGTCCTGCAGCTAATCCTCAAAATGAATGCGCATCAGGGAAATTTTCGATGGCAACACTGACCATAACAACGCGTCTACCGAGTTTGGTGAAAGTTGATTGATTATTTCAAACGTTAACGATTTTCGCAACGAAAAAATCTTGAATTTTTGAAAGCGACCAAAAACTTACGCAACTAAAATCCCAATGATGAAAGGAAACGAAATTTGATTAATTCAAAATCTTTAGCTGATTGTGAATTTTTGAAAGCGATTTTCTGGCCGCGTTTCTTATATCAGTTGTAAAGCGACTGATTGTATTTGTAATTAAGTGCAAAATTTTTGGCCAGAAAAAAGCATTGAAATTGCAATGAGCAACAGCAGTGAAAGGCGTTTACGCAGTGAAAAAAAATTTAACTGGTCGTACAATTACTTTAGTATTTTTTGCCGGATCAAAAGGCCAGCAGGCCAGTTCTCAAACTTATGGACACATGGGGTGGTCCAAAAATGCATGTAAAAAGTAAAGTCGGAATTTTTAGAAGTCGAAAAAATGTAAACCTATTTTATATTTTGAAATCGAAAAATATTTAGAGGTCGCTCAAAGCGCTCAAAGTTTTCCATTTACATATTTTATATGGGAAAAAACACAATTTTCATGGAAATGGTATACACTTCTTGAAAATCAATATTTTTCGTTCGGAAAACTCTGTCTCTCTTCAGGAGATTTATTTATTTAACCATTTTTTCATAGTAACTTTATTTTATAGGTCCGCCGAAACCCCTAGAAAATTCAATTGGAGAATAAACAAAAAAAACCTTTAGTAATAAAAAAATGGTTTAATAAAAAATTGAGTATTGTTATTGGAAGTCTCCTGAAGATAACCAGAGCTTTCCGATCGACAGATATTGGTTTTCAAGAATTCCATAACATTTCTACGAAAAGTTGTTTTTCCCCTTATAAAATTCTTGGAAAATTTTGAGCGCTTTGAGCGACCTCTAAATATCTTTCTAATTTCAAAATAAAAAAATATTTTTCGATATAGAACATTCCTAGGGGTTAGTGCATTAAAATTCCGACTTTACTTATTTTGGACCACCCTAATGTTCATACTTACATGGTATATCTACATAGAAATTTTTACTTTCAACTGTTTCTTGCTCATTTCGAAACGCTTGCAGCATTGTTGTACCGAGAACAAAAACAAAATGCCAGCAAGAGTAACGATTTTACGCCACGATCACAACACTGCACTCACATACATGCGTATGTATGTACATATACCCTGCAGTAAATCTGACTAGCTCAGAACTAGCGTAGAACTAGACCTCTTGCCGCTAGTACTAGTTCTACCGCAGTACCCAAGCAATATCCAGTTTTACACGGCGATGACATTGACGATGGCAATTGTTGCAACTAGTTTTTAACCGGTTCCGTTTTGGACAGTTTTTTATTATTCGATTTTTGGATTTTTTTTCTTTGTTTGTTCTTTTCTTTTACGGCTTCCATTTTTGAAAACTCACAACTGCCTCCCCCGCGATTTGAACTCGCCACCAACCATGTTTGAGTCTGAGGTCTTCTCGCTGAGCTACGTTTTCGTATTGTACGAGAAGTGAGAATTTGTACATTTATTTCGCAGTTCAGAGATAGTTCTGAAATATGTATGTAGTTCGGACCTAGCGCCTTGCCAGACTGTCTGTACATATAACTGCAGGGTATATTCTTAGGTGCATGAATTACATATGTATGTGTGTACGTGCACGTTTTTACGAATTTTGTAGGTTCAACTTAAAGCTGCTGGCCCTCGAACCACTGCCTGTTATTTGTCTGGATCGGTGAGTATCAGTACAGCAATCGCTTCGCGTCATCTGCGTCACTGCGCTCGACGCGTCAAAGGCATTGCACCTTCGTACGTTGCGAAAAAAAAAAAAAAATCAGTCAGAGCAGTGCATAGCCAAGCGAATGAGAATGCTCTGCCGCTAACGTTTGAGTAAGAGATCACGGCACATTGACCCGAAATTCGGTGGGACTGATGTTGATGTTTTTGTGAGGTTGTTGCTGCTTATATACCTATGTATACAGTGANTGGGACTGATGTTGATGTTTTTGTGAGGTTGTTGCTGCTTATATACCTATTTATGTGTACATACATACAGATATATACAGTGGCGGGCAAACAAATAGAGAGGCGACATTTTAAAAAGTTTTTTTTATTTATTTAGGTCTAACAAAAACCATTTTAGTCGGAATTTCAAACTTTCTACACAAATTGTTCTTCTATGTAGCTTTTTTGGAAAGAAGAATAAACATTTTCAATTATTTGTTTTTTGATTTCGATAAGATGAAAAACAGAAACTGGTTACTTTTTTACAACTGGTAAGATCTGTGATATATAAGGAAAATATAATTTTATGAATTTGAAATGAATGCTCTGTAACGCGATGCGAAAACGAATGATTCGCATTGGCACAAATACATCGTAAGTAATACACAGTAGTGATTGCCTATCGCATCGCCATTCTCCTTCATATAGCATTGCAGAAAAAGTAGCGCCCCAAAGGATTAAAGATTTATTGATTTTTTAGCAAGTCCCTTTACTAAAGACCTATTGAGTATTTTTGCTGGAATCTTCGAATTACGTTTTTCAGGATTTCTTTGGAACCAGCGTGATTTTATTGGCACTTTTCTGAATTGGTTGGTGTTTTATTTTTCGGGTTTTCTTGTTTTTTCCCCTTACTCTTTTCATTACCATTCGTAGTTTCTCTGAATCTTTATGGAACTTTTCATAAATATATATATATTTTTTATTTTGGTGCTTTTAGATTTTTTCGGCGATTTTTGTATTTCTTTACGAATTTTTGAGTTTCTTTTGGGAATTGGCGTTTCATCAGGATCTTTCTTAATTGTTCGGGATTTTACAGCTTGTAGAAAATCTTGTATTTCTTTAATGAATGTTTTGGATCCTTTGCGAGATTAGGTTTTTTTGTTTAGGGAATTGGGATTCGTTCGGGTTTTTCTGGATTCTCTAGTGTTTTATGTTTTCAAATATTTTCTGATTCTTTGAGTCGTTTTTTTGTGGTTTCTTGGGACTTTTCGGGATTTTTTGGAACTTTTAACGTTTTTTCGGAACTTTTTTTACTTTCATTTTGCTTTATGTTTTCGACTTTCTAAATTTTTCATAATCTTTTAAAGGTTCTTTTTTTTTAGGGTTTTGTGACTTTTGCGATACTTTTTTGGGAATTAGAATTTGGTTGGCATTTTTTTGGATTCTTTAGTGCTTTATTTTTTTGGAACTTTTAAATTTTTTTCGTGTATTTTCTGAAATTCTTCTTGTTTCGGGATCTTTCCGGATTTTTATGAAACTTTTCATATTCCTATTTATAATATTCTGTTTTCTTTCAGATTCCGATTTTCTGGATTCTTTTCAAATTTTTTTTTGAATTTCCTGACCTTTTTTTTTATTTTTTTGGGGTTATTTCGTTTTCGTGGAATTTGGAACTTTTATTTTTTGGGCTCTTTTTGTGGTGCATTTTTGAATCGTTCGTGGTTTTTTTGAACCTTTCGGAATCTTTTTGCATATTTTTCGGAACTTTTTTAGAAATTTTCATGTCTCATCTTTCGGGATCTTCCTAGATTTCCTGGAACTTTTCATTTATTTTAAAAAAAGTTTTTTTTTAGATTTTGTCGGGATTTTTTGGATTAATTTTTTGGATGTGTAGAAATTTTGGGAATTTTTTGGCAGTTTTCTAGATTTTTCGCAACGTTTCGATTTTTTTGGTAGATTTCGCGACATTTCGGAATTTTTCGAAAATTTTCAGAATTTATTTCAAGATTTTACGGCAGCTCTCGCAGACTTTTATGTACAAAAGCACATTTCAATCTTAAATATTCTCAATAATAAAATTAAAAATATTACCAAAATATTTTGCTTTTCATTATGAAATGCATACTCGCAACATTCTGCGGCTTGAAAGTTTTTAAGAATTTGTAGGGGAAAAATCTGTTAAAACTGTTTTGTGATGTAATTGGGATACATCCATTGAAAATGTTAGACAATTCAGTTAGTCTTACTTTCATGAGAATTGTAGAACGAACAACAAAATACTGTAATGTAGACCTCTTAATTTTGTATTTTTCTACCTCTTAGGCCATCTACTGCAAAGGAAATTAAATTTTAAACTTTTTTCGTAAGAAAAGTTCAGCTCACGAATGACCCTAAGCTTGGAATTAGCGAATATATGATGGGAGTCAGAGCTGAGACTTTGTATTTATTCAAGTTGTATCTCTCACGAAACTGAAAAACTCTTATATAATTACTTAACATTGCTTCAATTTGCAAATTACAAAAGTAATCAAAAACACAGGCAGGCAGACGAAATGCCTTCAAAAACTTTCACAAAGTCAATTAAAAATACCATAAATCCTTTCAATTATTCATAACCCAAAGAAAAATGCGAATTTCAAATGCACAACAGTTGTAAATTCAATTAAAAATGCAAAATTCCTCTCGCAACAAATGCAAACAACTTGAAAATAAATCAGACAAACAGAATTATTAAAATATGTGTCGCATTGTGGTTGAATCGACCGCGCGCCACACACCGCCACTATCTAATTTATGTCACACAGAAATGCGGCAAGCCGTAAGCCTCAACGCCGCCATCCCTGCACGCCAACCCCATCAGCATTCGCAACATTTCAATTCAAAATTTAATTTGTTGCACAAATTGCTTATTGCCAAGTATTGGCGCGCCGAAAATGTTAGCGCTAATTTTTAACGTTCCCCTAATTGTTAATTTCAAAGCGATTGTAAATCTTTTGCGCCAGCGAATTGCCGGCCTGTTCGACACTATATCACCCACCTGCAGCCCGCTCTCTGGGCCTAAATTTTATCAAAAGTGTAGTGTAATAAGTAGAAGCGGTACATTCAACGGGCATGCATGCAGGTATACGCATGATGATGTTGTTGTTGCTGTTGGCGCGTATGCGGTATAGAGCGGCGGAGGATCTTCAGACACTTGCAGCAAATTACCATTTGACAGTTAAAATTCTCATTTGTCTTGAAAAATGTGCCGCACATTATTAGTTTCACTCGCACCCCCGGCAACCATAAGTCGTATGTATGTATGTATGTATATTAGACTGCATCACCAAAAAAAAAAAAGTTGCGTTTTTTCTGCCGGGATTGCAAAATTTATTATATTTTAAGACGTCTACCAAAATATTTCGGAAAAATATTACGATTTAAGCCAGCTGGACCGATTTGAAAATACCTACAAAAACGGAGCTTTTATAAATAAAAATAGTTTCTTAAAGAACTTTTTGAAAAAAGTCCTCTCCGATGACAAAATAGATTAGGCTTAAAAAATCTGCATAAAAATATTTTAAAATATTTTCAATATTTTTTTTTTACTGTTTTCAAAGATTGATTTACGAAAAGCTTGAATAATTGGGCCAAAACTATTCTGGTTTAGACTTATGGGATCTCAGTAGAAAGGTATTTTTCCAGTGTTTATATTTCTGTCCAAAAAAAGTCATTCGTGTCCCAATTTATTTATTTTTTTTTCAAATACCAACACAGCCTAATTCAACTTGGAACGACGCTCGTTCACCCTACATTCTGTTTCCTAATTTGAATGAATTTATTAGCAAACAAAAATAAAAAGAGTGAGAAAATACCTGTGACACCTCACAAGTCTAAACCGGAAGAGTTTAGGTTCAGTTATACAATCTTTGAAAAAAGTAAAAAAACAAAAATTCAAAACTTTTTTAATTATTTCAAAAATGTTTTTATGCAAATTTTTTAAGCTTAAACCGTTTTCTCATTTGAGGGGATCTAAAAAAGAAAACTTTATGAAACTATTTTCATTCATAAAAACCTTTGTTTTTGGAGGTATTTTCAAATCGGTCAAGCTCAAGTAAATCTCAATATTTTTCCGAAATACTTTGGAGAACGTCTTAAAATATATGTAATAGATTTTATAATTCCAATGGAAACACAGTACCGATTTTGTTTTTTTTTTGTATGGGGAGGGATGCAGTCTAATGTATATAGCTATCCGAGATTCTTTCAGGCAATGCCAGAGGTGAGCGAAGCGTGCAGCTGAAATGTAAGCAGCGGCAGGAATAATAATCAAGTAAGAGAACAATAAACTAAAAAAAGGAAAAAGCAAAAACAATATAAAGTCGCAGAATTTGAAATTTTATTAGCTTCCTGTGCGCGCGCTCGTAAATTTGTCGACGCATGCCATAAAGTACGCGCAGCCCATCCGCATACGCCCTCGCGCACACCTCGCCACGAACGCGGTCATCACTTGGCGCGCTAGCTGCCTCATTTTGGCGGCTGCGAACGCAATGGGAGGGATGGCTGGCTGGCTGCTTGATTACAAGCGTTTGGTACAGTTAATTTTATAGCTCTGTCGAAGCCCAAGTTGGCCTGCGGCTGAATGAAACTTAAATATTTACAAATACAAGTACATACTCGCACAATTATTGCCAGACATTTTCACAGCCGCACATTATCATTTACCATGTCTGCTGTGCGGTGATTAATTTGTCGTTTTTCTTTAATTATGTTATACCAACAATCTGCCGCCTGCCATAAAACACTTTCACCGAATACATTCTTGTCTTATTGTTTGCCGAAATAATCAGCAAAAAAGTAGTTCAGCCTAACGCAGCTGGTTGAGTAAGTGGAACGCACACAAAAATTTTAGGCTTTCATTTACAGTTATTGTTGCGGCTAAATCAAAATTTTAACATTTTATCTACAACATTTTCCAATTTGAAATATTTGATAGCAATTTTTGTGGTATTCTTGTTGTAGCGCCTTAGATTTACAACAACAAAATTAACTTAAGTTATTTGGCACACCTAATAGCTAGCTCCTACACACTGCGGTGACCTTCCGTACTGTATTATGCGGCCCATTTTATTTATTTTATACGGGACACCATACAAAATATAAATTAGGACTCGACATTTTAGCATTTTTTTATTATTTTTTTATGAAAGTAAAGCTCTTTTTCTAACATAAATCATAAAAATCCGAATTTCAGACCTTGTGCAAAAAACTATAAAAATTAATTCTGCAATATTTCAGCAAAATTTCAAACTTTTTAATTAGAATCTTTAAAAAAAAAATTGGTTTGCAGGTTTGTAGGTCATTGAAATTTAGCATAACAAAGCGAAAGGGGAAAGTGCTGCTCATTTGCTACTCTTTTAAAAAGTTGTCGAACATACTTTGTATGAAAAAAATGCGTAACACCGTAAAAAAAAAAAAAAAAAACTACTAAAAATTAACGGTAAGTCCAACCAACTTCAAAATTGCACTTTATTATACTAAATTTAACGAATATTTAAAAAAAAAAAAATTGAAAAATCTCGAGCAAAATATTCTACAAATTTGTGATGTTACTATAAGGATGCTTTTTAAGAGCTTAAGATCTGTAGTTTTTTTTTGCAAAAAAAAAAAAAAATTTTAAATTACTTTTTGTCCCGTATTCGGCTCCCATAAATATGGCCACCGTATCCTACACACATGCGTGCGTAGGGTATGTATCTATGTATGTATTTGTCTGTCTGCCCGTGCGTGTTGTTAAATCAAGGACACTCGCCCAACGCCTGTGGTTTGAGCGTGAAATTGAAAGCTTTTGCAAGACTTATGTCCATTTGGTGTTATTTTAGTTGAGTAGCTGTGCAGTGTCTGTGGTTTTTAGTTAACAGAATTGATGTGCCGCCACCCCAACACAATTGAGTTGCGACAATTTGTGTCCCTTAATTTCATTTGATGCAACAATGCTGGGGAATTTGTAAGTATATGAAAGATCCAATTGTATGATAGTATGAAAAATAGGCATATTTTGTTTGCGAAATTTTTCGTTGGAAATATTTTATCTGGTCCTCTGCGTGAGTTCTATACTGCATATCAGAACTACTTATACGACACACACATATTGGAAGGTTTTGACTATTTATTTTTTTATTATTTAATTTTAATTTTTTTTTTTATAAAAATATAGTACATTCTTTAACAAGGAACCATATCAATCCTAGTTTCAAATTTATACACTAATTAAAAAAAAAAAAAATTTTACGCTTTTGATTCAGAATTTTTGGGTATTTAGAAGGTTGTTGGAGGATTTGAAATATTCTAGATAATTATTCGTCGGAAAATTTTACCAAGGGTCTTCTCAAGCAAAAACTTTATGCCACCAACGTAAAAGTCTCTATAAAATTAAAACAATTAATTCCTCAAAATTACTGGGGTGCCTCTTGACGCAGTGCTATAACATTCGGCTAGGAAGGGCTCTGACTAACAGGGCAATTCAGGCCAAGACAGTTAAAAGTATTTTGTAGGACAATTGAAAGACAGTAGGCAAGATAGTTTGAAGAATTTTGTGTATTGTCACGCAAGTCTTACAATACAAAGCTCTGTCCATTCGAGAGTTCAGAGGTTCGTTTCCTGTGGCAGCGAATTCTTTTGTTCTTCTTGTTTTAAATCCTTTTTTTGCTTTTTTATTCTGAATTTATTTAAATTTTTCGTTTTGAAGAGAAAAGTATATAAATATTTTTAATTTCATTTAATTTTTAAAAACTCATTTTATTTTTTAAACCCGCATTTTATTTTTTATTTATTTTTTAACCAAATTTTTAGATTTTATTGTTTTTAAAAGAAAAAAGTTTTTTTTCTAATTTTTAGGAACTTATATTTTTATTTCTTTTGAATACAATTTGTTCTTTTTTAATTTAATTTGATTTTAATTTTTAGATTGTATTGTTATAAAAAGAAAAATTAATTTTTTAATTTCTTTCAATTTTAATAACTTGTTTTAGTTTTTAACGTTTTTTTTTGTTATTTATAGATCTTATCACAATATTGAAACATTTTATTTGGCANGTTTTTTTTTTGTTATTTATAGATCTTATCACAATATTGAAACATTTTATTTGGCCTTTTTAAATGTATTATTTTTTCTTTTTTAAATATTTATATTATATCATTTGAAAATGATTTTTTTTTTATTTAATTTTGAAGAACTTATTTCAGATCTATATGTTTTCTTTTTTCCTTTATTTGTTTTCCTTTTTTAATACAATTTTTTTTATTCATAGATTTTTTTGTTAAAAAAGAACACATTTTTTAAAATTCAATTTTGCTTTATTTTTGTTCTATTTTTTTACTTTAGTTTTCGTTTAATTTTAGGTTTGTTCTTTAAACAAGAAAAAATTATATTTTTTTAAATTACATTTAACTTAAAAAAAAAATACTTATTGTTAAAAGACAAACGCTAAGACCTCCTCGTTAGGAGATCTTCCAATTAGTATTTCAAAAGAGAGAAAAGAGCTTTCAAAATAGTTGCCAGAATTGCCCGACAAATATTCTTCTGCCTGCAACCAGTGATGGCACTTTCGAATCACTTTCGGCTATCGATATCGTCGTCAAAAACTGGATGAGTATTTTCCGCCATAATGACCGAGATACATCGCAGTTGGACGAAGCTCATGTTGCCCTCAATCTCATCGAGCAGATGGCAGTTCAGACAGCTTGGTGAAACAAATAACTGACTACGATCGGCATATACTTCAGACAATCACATTTGCCTTTCTGCCATGAAGGGGATAAGTCGTCAGAACATTTCATGACGTTCTACTCTGCCTTTGCAAGAATTAGCTAAGATGCTTTTGGAGCGATGTATTGTGAGACGTACAAAAAGTTTAACTCACTCTGAATTTTCCCCTAACCTAAAGATAATGATTTAATCGATTCTCTAAAAGTTTGCCCAAATATTTCAATTAGAAATTACAGAGAATTACTCAGCCCCTAGATACTTGAAAAAGATTTGTATTTTAGCTAATTATTAAGGTCCCAAAAGTCTCATTCTACAAATAAATAAAAAATCTTTTTACAGATCAACATACATACTTTCATACTTTCACAAAAATAGCAACAGACAAGAAATATTTTGACGCGCCAAACGATCAACTGAACTTGAAATACATTTTCAAAATATTTTAGCTACGCACTGAAATTCTTAAGTGGCTCATCACACAGACAACACATACATATGTATTGTACGACTAGACGCGTACAAGCCATATAATTTTTTATTATTCATACATACATATGTATAAAAAATCATAGCTAAACAAGCCTAACTAAATATAGGCACGTATTTATCTACAAAAAAAACGAAAAAAAAACACAAATAACAGAGCAAATGTAACAAAATAGCCACAACAAAGCGCTTTGGTAGAACAGCTAACTAACAACTCTTCAGATATTTATAGTCGGCCATATGATTACACTAAGAAGAGAACAGAAAACGCATGAAATAAATTTGTGCCGTCTAAACCAGTGCTCGTCAAAGTGGTGGTCCGCGGACCGGTGCCGGTCCGTAAGCCATAAGTCGCCGGTCCGCAAAGGGCGTCGCGAAATGGACAACGATTTTTTAAACGATTATATACACATATACGACTATATGTATACTCCACACTTCTAACCATGGTACAATTATCTACATGGTAGTAGCACTAGAAATTTCACGTCCGAGATGTCAAAATATTAAGTCAAAACACAAGCGAACACACAAACGAACAAAGCAAAGTAACCTAGTTTGACATCTCCAACACAAAATCACCTGTTCCACGAATAGGTACAGGATGGATACGAAATCAATTTATTGCTTCGAAGGCTGATCTAGCCGTCAATTTGGAAGATAAATTGTTGGAGTTAGCTGCTGACGAAGGATTGAAGATGGTTTTCGAAACTATGACATCACTTGCGTCATTTTGGATTCATGTCAAAGCAGAATACCCGGAACTTGCTGAAATTGCTCTGAATGCTCTACTCCCATTTCCTTCATCTTACCTTTGTGAGACTGGGTTTTCAACACAAAGTACACAAAGTAAGACAAAGTACAGGAACAGTTTAAATATTAGTTCTCCATTGCGTGTCGCACTGTCCACAATTGAGCCACGACTTGATAAGCTTGTAAATAATAAACAGGCTCACCTCTCGCATTAGTAAAAATCGACTTTCGTAACTTTACAAGGAATGACACTTCCAATAGCATTAATATGAGTTTAATAAAACTTGACGTGCTTATAATATGTCTTCTTATTATAACTTTACAGTTATTACATTTGTGATGTTTTATATTACTGT
>NW_016168633.1:0-18900 GCF_001687245.7 Rhagoletis zephyria
CTTGCAATAGACATTTGGTACGCGAGAGCGCAGCAGGATGCCACCCTGCGACAAGATGAACGGTGGATAATTGTAACAGTGTTGACGCGTGTTTACACGTGTCCAGGCGTGTGTCGAACAAAATACGTGCACATCAAACACACACAAGCAACAACACTAAATACTGGAGCTGCCAGCTTTGTAACTACATACTGACAAGTTACCAGCCTAGTTGGGCACAAAATACGCGAGGAAGTGATTTGCCTCTACTACTCGCACTAGAAGTATTATTGCTAGCACCCTTTCTTGCATGATTATCATTAATAATGACAACAATAGTAACATGAAAACAACAAACGGGAGCTACACAAAAACATCATTAGTTTTATAGCCTTCAACAAGCACACAAAGCTGTAGTTTTTAGTGAAAGTAATATCCTCTTTTTCTGCTTCAGTATTCACTCTAAAGACCCTCATGCAAAAGTACTTAGTAACAACAGTGATACAAACGTATCTAGCATAAACTTAGATTTGTTGCGAACATCCCTTAGTTGTACCTTAAACGCAAGCGATGCCACCAGTTCAACGGCTGCAGGGTGAATGCTTGTATCTTTATATGCATTTGGTGTTGCTAGTCAAACCACAAACATTAATTCTTGTTTTAGCTTTTTGATGGTCCTTGTTGTACACAGATCATTTGTTACTTATTTGTATTCAAATTATTCTCTGACTCTTCAGGAAGATAATTTTTGATATTAGTCCACGGACCGAACATAACAACTATTGATGAAAACAGTCATTGAAACATTCACTATGGAGGAAATGTTCTACAACTAAGTGATACATACCAATCGATTTCTTTTTTCACCGAGAATTAAATTTGAAAATAAATGTTAATTTTCAATTTTTATGCAAAGTTAAAAAAATAACAATTATTTTTGATTTTTATTATATAAAACCAAAATAACAATTATTTTTGATTTTTATTATCTGCAAATAACACTTTTTGATTTTTATGTTATGTGTCTTAGATAACAGTTATCGAAGACTTTTATTTATAAAAGTCATCAATAAAAATCAGTCAGTGACTTTTACTTTTAAAAGTCATCAATATAAATCAATCACCGAAGGTGTTGGAGAACAAAACTTTACTACGACTAATACATACATATGATACATACAACGATAAGACAAATAATATTATATTACTATTTTTCAAAAGGCCATTTTGGCACTTTGTGAGAAATTAAAAAATTAAGTGCCATTTGAAGTAAAATAGGGCCAAAAATGGCACAGTTTGAGCCAAGTTGGCAGGCCAGCCTGGCACTCTGGCAAAAGAGTAGATGAGCCCAAGCAACGACCGTTGGCAACAGACGTTGTCTGAGCTGATCTGCTCTTTTGCCAGACTGCCAGGCCACTTGCTCACTTTAGTGAATACCACTAGTGCTTGTGCGTTCTGTGTTTGCTTTGCTTGTTAGCTTGTTGACCAGCTCATGCATCAGCTCGCTCAGCTATAAGGTTTCTTTGTTAGCTATGCTTTACAGATGATTATAAGCTGACTGCACAGAAGCGAATGCGTATCTTGGCTGCCACAAGATAGTAGTCCGAGTCCCATGTTTGGCCCTCGGAGTGTACGTACGTCTAAGAGACCGAGTGCGTGCCTTCCGTCTATCACACAATGCTTGATTTGGTTTCTCGATTTTCGATCTGGTAACAGCTATGCTAGAACCCATTACTACATATTACCATGTTTCGGGCCCGACCAAAGTCGTCCAGCCCCAGTTCGTTATCAGACGTTTCGTCGTGGAGGCTGAATTTTCCGACAGTGACGCCAAAGATCCTTTCCTTGTCCACCTTGGCCTTGAAATCGTCAAGAACAATTTTTATATAGTGGCGGTGGCAGCGCTCGTATGTACGCTCCAAGCGCTCAAAGAATCTCGTTTTGATGCGGATTGTGGCTTGACGGTCGTCCACCGGTTTGATTTCATTGGCCACGGCTTTAACCCAGCGCACCCGAGGTTTTCGCCTTCTCACTTTAGCTCGCTGTCAAACGGGTGTTTGGTCGCTACCCAGAGGATGCGTAGATATAAATATTTGGCAGGCGTATGGCAACAGCGATAATAAGTTTGAAGAACTCACTCAATATCCTGAAAAGTAGCACGCGGCTCCGAGGCCGCTAGCAAACTTTCCGATGCTCTCCAAATCAGGGACCGAACATAACAGTTATTGATGAAAACTGTCATGGTAAAGTTCACTATGAAGGAAATGTTCTACAACTAAGTGATACAAACCAATCGATTTCTTTTTTCACCGAGATTCAAATTTGAAAATATATTTTAATTTGCAATTTTTATGCAAATCTAAAAAAAATAACAATTATTTTTGATTTTTATATAATTTGTTATAAAGTCATCAATAAAAAAAAACAGGCAGTGACTTTTACTTTTAAAAGCCATCAATATAAATCAGTGACCGACTTTTATTTTTTAAATCACTCGTATAAAAGTCATTAAAATGTTTCGCAGTTAGGAGGATGTTGGGAAACAAAAGTTTACTACGACTTATACAAATGACTTTTATAAGTACGATTTAAAAAAAGTAAAGGTCAGTGACTGATTTTTATTTATGACTTTTATAAATAAAAGTCGTCGATAACAGTTATCTAAGACATATACATAATTTAAAAATCAAAAATAACTGTTATTTGCAGATTATTTAAATAAAAATAAAAAATAATTGTTATTTTCGATTTATAAAATAANGCCGCTAGCAAACTTTCCGATGCTCTCCAAATCAGGGACCGAACATAACAGTTATTGATGAAAACTGTCATGGTAAAGTTCACTATGAAAGAAATGTTCTACAACTAAGTGATACATACCAATCGATTTCTTTTTTCACCGAGATTCAAATTTGAAAATATATTTTAATTTGCAATTTTTATGCAAATCTAAAAAAAATAACAATTATTTTTGATTTTTATATAATTTGTTATAAAGTCATCAATAAAAAAAAACAGGCAGTGACTTTTACTTTTAAAAGCCATCAATATAAATCAGTGACCGACTTTTATTTTTTAAATCACTCGTATAAAAGTCATTAAAATGTTTCGCAGCTAGGAGGATGTTGGGAAACAAAAGTTTACTACGACTTATACAAATGACTTTTATAAGTACGATTTAAAAAAAGTAAAGGTCAGTGACTGATTTTTATTTATGACTTTTATAAATAAAAGTCTTCGATAACAGTTATCTAAGACATATACATAATTTAAAAATCAAAAATAACTGTTATTTGCAGATTATTTAAATAAAAATAAAAAATAATTGTTATTTTCGATTTATAAAATAAAAGTAAGAAATAACGGTTATTTAAAGAGTAATTAAATAAAAGTAAAAAAATAATTGTTAATGAGCGATTTTTTTAATAAAGGTTGTAACTGTTACGGTCCCTGATCCAAATTTCAGACACTATTTGGTCAAATGAATGCATGTCCCATAATTGGAACGCCCACTTCATAGAGAGTACTATCCTGCCAGTAGCCTTAGTAGTAGCCAATGTAAAATATTATGTGAAAAATTGAAGCTCACTGTAAATCCATTAAAAGAATCCGGTGAGTATGGCTATGCGTGTCAATTCACCTGAGGCCTTGGAAAATACACGGATAAGTTCCACCAGCTGGGTACTATCCATGGTTAGTCCTTCAACAACCAACAGTACAGAGTCCATAATTCATACAGGTCCGCAGGTACTGCTCGAAATTATTTTTGTTGAGTTTGTAATTGTCGATATATACAAACTTAACTTTCCGATGTTTTTCAGTTCTCTCAGATTTTCTCAGTAAAGAATTGTGAGGTACCATTCTACTAAAAAATAATGAGCACAGAGCATACACACATCCTACAATCATCCTAGCCAAGTTAGCATTCTCAGAAATACTTATGCTTTACTTAGCCTTAATCAAAATTACCTCAACAAGTTAATAAGAAAATCGGAAAAAAGTTAAGTAAACACATAAAAAAGCAATACTGATATCAATAAAGAAATAAGATGAAAGCATTTAAATTTTTTTTTTTGTGAACCTACAGCACAAAAGTGCCAATTCTGTGAAACTAATTTTCTACGATGAATTTCAATTGACCGACTGTGTATAAGAAAAGAAAAAAGGAGAAAAGCGAGTGATTGGCAGCAGAGATAAACGAAAGGGTAAAAGGGGGGAGGGATAAATGCCCACTTGAGCTATGTCAACGGCTAAATACAAGTGGGTAACAGATTTCAATTATTGTGCAGTCATCTTGCAACAAGCACACACAAATGAACGTGCGAACGATCAGACAAGGAGGCAGACGAGGCATGCACGTACATGGTGGCTACGTGGTCCGTTGAACTAAAATTCTGTTTCAGGGGTGAGGAAACAAAAAGTGTTGATGTGTGATTTTGCCACTTGACGCAATGCTGTCTGCCACAGTGGAATGACAGTGCGACTAAGTCTTCCTGCTCGGTCCAATGTGCCGACAACAGATCAAACAAGAAACTATTTAGAATGAATATACGCACATCGAGCATGCGTATATATATATATATATTATATATATGTACATATGTAAAGATGCATAAGTCTATTACTCCAATTTCCCAGGCCCTCAGTGGCCGCTGCAAACCACTTACTTATGGTAGAGTATTTAAGTATTTCTTCCCCTGCTTGCCTCACTTGCATTTGTGGCAATTGTGCTTGTTGTTGTTGTTGTTGTATTACCTTATAGCTTTCTTGTTGCTTTTGTGTATTCCAGTCACCCTCCTACTAACAAGTATCAATCTGGTTATACGCAGCTCTGCCTCACTTCAAATTGGTATCAATTCGTAGAAAATTATTATTACATATTTTTTCTTTAAATTTTTTACTTTTACAAGCAATCTTCGCTTGTTGTTATTGTTCTTCATAATTGTCAAGTACCTTAATCTGTTGATGTAATGTAATGTAATGATGACTTGTTAAATTTCCGATCATCCTCATTCTCATCGCCAGCATCAGCCCACAAAAGTTACAATCGTTTGTGGTTAGAGGGTAAGTGGCGAGGCAGCAAGAGTGGTTTTAGCATTGCACACACGGTGGGCTAATACCCAAAAATTAGAAGACAATTCTCGGTGGTGTATGTTGTTATTAAAAGATTTTAAACTGCTCTCAGGGATACTTAGCACTTGTCGGTAGTTTGGTTTCTTGAGCCTTAGTCTTAGAGTCTCTTTCATCAATTTGTCTGTAAATTTGTTATCAATTAATATTTGTCCGTCACTCGTGGAATTCTATTCCCAAATATTACTAAGAAGGTTCCCAATCCATATTATTTAAATAACGTTGAGGTGTTCGGATTGCAAGGGTGAAAACCACTTTGACTTGGAAGCAGAGTTGCCTATTGCAAACGCACCTGTCTGGAGTACCCTGTCTGGTAGTATCTGTAACTGGTCCATTTTCAATCGAGAATATCCAATATTTTCACTTCAGTGATTCACTGAAGACTTGGCGGCGACCTAGAAAGGATTGAACGATTTCTAATATTTTTCAATCCGACAACTCAAAAGGGGAATTTAGTATGACTCAGACTTCCCTTTGACTCAATTTACCCATTATAATTATTTTTCTATAATTAAAAAAAAATACTTAAAATAACTGATAGAAAATACTCTTTGCGAGGAATTTCTCCGATTTATCGATGTTACTCCTCAAAATGTGCATCCCTAAATTCATTCGGAGTAATAGTGTAGTGCAACCTGTACACACATTTTTTTTCAAAACCCTAGAATTGTAGACAAGATGGCTAAATTTTTAGAAGCTGCTAATGATGCTGTAAAAACATGAAGAGAGAAAACGAAGCCTATAATGAAACAATCATCAAGGCATATGAAAAGCATCGCACTGTCTGTTGACTATACTCAGACACTACAGAATACAAAATAAATAATTAATTTGAAACTGAAAATTGAGTTTATTGCCATAAGTGTTTTAATATAATTTCGGGCATGTGAGCGCTGCGGCTGGCTCGAATTCGGACGCATTATGAAAATCAATAATCGACCACTTTTTCAGACAATGAATGCCCTATCTCGACACTGGTTCGCACAATGTTGTCTTCCAAAGCGTCCAAAGATTTCGATTACTTCGGATAAGCCAATGACTTTACGTAACACCAGAATTTTAGCAATACGTTTTTTTTTTATTAAATAAAAACTATATTTTTTTATCATTAAAAACTAATAAATAAAATAAAATTAAGAAATTAAAAACAAAATGAAAGTACAGAAAAAAAATAAATAAAAAAAAATATTATTCTTTTTAACAGTAAAATCTTAAAATTAAATAAGAAAAAAAAATAAAAATAGTAAAATCAAAAAGAAGAAAATAGTAGGTACTTAAAAAAGTAAAGAGTTTGTATTTTAAAAACAAAATCTAAAAACTAAAAGAAAATTTTAATAAAATAAGACAAAACATTAAATAAGATGCTAAAAACAATAAAAGCTAGAAATTAAAAGAAAAGAAAATTTGCAATAGAAAAACACATATAGAAATAGGTTCGTAAAATTATATGAAATTACAAAAAAAAATAATTTCTTTTTTTAAACCATAAAGGCTCAAAATTAAAAGAAAATTTCACTAAAAATGGTACAGAATAAATTTAAAAAAG
Organism: Rhagoletis zephyria; assembly: GCF_001687245.7. Classification (NCBI taxonomy): domain Eukaryota; kingdom Metazoa; phylum Arthropoda; class Insecta; order Diptera; family Tephritidae; genus Rhagoletis; species Rhagoletis zephyria. The sequence continues at coordinate 6,656 of NW_016168633.1, forward strand.
AAAAAAAGTTGCTAAAAATTAAATGAAATTAAAGAAAAAGTGATTACTTTCAAAAGAATAACATCAAAAAGTTAAATTAAGAAACAAAAATTAAATGAAAAAAAAACAAAATGTTGTAAAAATTAAATTTAATTTGAAAATTTATAATTTTCTTTTTAAATAACAAAATGTAAAAAAAATGAATTAAAAAAGGAAGAAATGTAAATTAAAAATATATAGCAACGAAAAAATCTGCTGCCCTAGGACACGACTTCGAATCTCTCGAATGCCATTGCAGCGCCGCGAGCTTTCTCTCGAAAGCGAGTGGCGAACGAGATAGCTTTTTTCTAAAACTTTTGTGCTAGAATAACGAAAGTCTTTCGAACTAGCTTGCCATTTGTCTTACGAAAGACTTTTTCTATCTTAGCCTGAATTGCCCTGTTACACTAAGGCAAACCAGCTAAAACCCCTCGAAAGAATTACAAAGGCGCAAGCGGAAAGTTTATTTAAGATTTGATGATCGGTGATCGAGATATCTATTGAAACCATGACAAGAAAATTGAAATGTTGTAATTTTCTTGTGGAAATGAAAATGTTTTTAAATATCGAAGCTGCTTTTCCTGGAAGTGAAAAGTGCAAACGCAGCGAGTAAAATGTTGTGGCTTCTCCGACCACTAGCCTAGCGCTCTTGGAAGCTCTTTTGCTGTTGGACTTGGCAGCTGTTGAATTTTTTATTATTAGTAATTTCTAAAATTCTCAACTACCTTATGGAAAAATGTATTTTGTTTATATAGTAAACGTTTAATTGAAGTTATTTTTAAGACAACCCCTCTCTTTTAATTTATTAAGCCGAAGCCTCAACTTGAAATATGTTAAGAGAAAACGATTTTTGTTGTTGTAATTTTGTAGTGATCTATTTTCCAGTTAGCCCACCTACAACACCTAATCTCGTGCTTATAGACATTCAAAATTGCATTTATGTACCTAAGTATGTATCTAGACGAGTTTCTTATTGCTTGTTGCAGCAGCTCTTTTCAAGCTTGTTGTTATTATTGTTGTTGACGTTGTTGCCTTCGTCACTGGATGTTTCGACGATTTTTGCCGCGTCATTCGGTTTTCAACAGTTCTGAAGTTCGCGGCATTGTTGCCCCACAACTACTACGCACACATACATACATACATATGTACACCCATCCACACTCAGCCCAGCGAACATTTTTGTTCTACGCTGCTCTTCCCCACACAACAAGCCAATGAATCCAACAACACAGCAATATACAATGCATTTACTGAAAATAATAGGGCTATTCGCGATCCGGTGCAAATGGCCTAGCATCATTGCATTGCAAATTTGTATTGCAAATTATTTGCAATACACAAACAAAATACACGCATTTGCATTTGTCATGGCTTGGCAAATTTGCAATACCGAAAATCCATAGCATAAAAATGCTATGCATTGCATTCATAAACAAAACCAAAGCTGATGCACAAAAATTGTTTTGCAAAAGCTTTGCCATGACAGTTAATTAAAGGTCGCTCACAATCCATGGCATATTTCTGCAATTGCATAAATTTGTCAGCTCTTATACACCGAATCGCGAATAGCCCTAATAATTGTTGTTGTTGCTTTTGTTAGTACGAGGTGTTGCATTGTGCTGAAAACAAAAACAACAAGCATAACAACCAAGGAGAGCAACACTGCTGCTGCACACAAAATGGAAACGTCAATTTGAAGGGCTTTTCCTGGTAGTAATTAGGAGCTGAGGTGGGCATTTAAATACTTGCGACGCGCACTTGTCTGCTAGATGACAGCTACAACAACAACAAAAACAATAATAATAATAATAATAACAGCAGATATATGGGAAAGGCAACAACAATAACAACCACACGCAAGTGGAATGTCAAACAATCAGCAAGTAAACTCGTAACACTTGGCTGCAAAAGTTTGAGTACAGAGGATAAAAATGTAAGAGAGCAATACGACGATTGTCTTATAGCCTGATTGTGGCAACTTAACTTAACTCAACGGAACATAGAACTTAGAAAATCAAAATTAAACATCCTTTAAAGAAAATGTCTAAGTGAGAGCCTGTAAGTTACGTTAAGTTGCCATAATCAGACCATAACGTTAGATTAGTTTACTGCAGTATGATGATAGTTTTTCTGGAAACTAAAAAAAAGTGTAGGCCATCTAGACCTGCAGCTCATGAACCCTTAGTAGCATAGTTCCAGAGAAAACTGAAATTCACCAGGACAGTCGACTATCACTGCCTCCGCTGACTAAATAAATAAGCCTGGTTGTCATTGCGATTTAAGTATACTGTAATTATCACTAAATCTTCTACGTTCTACGTCTACGTTATTATTGCTGCACCTTCCAAGCTAAACTGACGGCAGCATTCTTTGGTGCTACTCTGCTCGCCGAGGTGCCATTAAATCCTAACAATCCTTTAGCACAAGTTGCAAGACAGCTATCACTAGCCCCAGTATCCTCCTGTAAGAATCAACTTAGATTGCTCTTCTACGATAAGACACTACAAGTCCTTTTGTCACATTTAATGACAAATCTAGCCTGTGATCAATGCAAAATGGTTACGGTCACGAGTCTCTATTCAGCTTGATGAGTTTCCACGCAAGAAGGATGAACTTCCTATAAATACAATAATTCCCATCCGTACTTCTAGAGGCAAGAAAAAGTGGATGTCTTATTGAACGCAATCTCTGTCATTGGGCCTTACGAACAAAAACTCAGTAATTGCTTTTTCTTAAAATTTGAAACCTTTTACTTAAACTTATTTGAAAAAATAGAGTAAAAGGTCTGAAATTTTAAGAAAAAGCATTTGCTTAGTTTTTATTCACAAGGCCCATTGCCCCGTTTTAAAAGTCCAAGTGGATTTCTGTGCGTAATTGCGTGAGAGGTATCCCAGTGCCAACGCTACCGATTCCTCCAAATAAGCTCCCGTATTGGTCAATTCGTCTGCTCTCTTGCCGGGAACCCAGACAAGAAAGATGGACATTGACTGCGTCACCGAGCGTAGTTCCATTTTGAATTCTTTGACTAGCTCAAACTTGGTTTCAGTAGATGGCGTTGCAGGCTATTTGAGTAAATCACAGCTATTTCTCTCCACACATGTCCAGGACTTCAGTGCTGAAAGGGTTTGCCAGCCCCAGCGACTAATTAACACCAAGCTCCTCGTAATAAACTTTTGTTTCCATAACGCAGTTCATCTTCCTAATGCGCAGTTTCTTATTCATATTTGGTACTGCATGCATTTGTCGGTTTGGGCCGAGACCAAGAAGCTTCTCCAATTGTGCAAATTTGCGCTAGTTGCTCATCCCGAGTGAAGACAGGTCCTTTTGCACTTGATCTTCCCAATTTGTTCGTCGGCGCCCTTACTTTCGTTGTCCACCCATGGGTACGGAGTCGAAGGATTCTTTCACCGCAGCGTGGTTATCCATGCATACAACATATCCGAGCCACCGCAATCGCTGTATTTTTAGGCGCTCAACTATGTCCATATCGGTCTCATACATACAGATCATACAGTTCGTCATTCCATCTTCTCTTGTACCCATCGACCACGCGAACAGGGCCGTAGATCTCGCGTAGAGTAGTTCTCTCGAAAGCACCCAAAGCCTTCTCATCTTTGTTGGACATCGTCCAAGCTTCTGCGTTGCACGTAATTTTTTTTTCGTCGTGAGAAGCATTCTTAATTTCGCGTACAAAGTGCCGTCGACGATACTGTGTGACAGACTGAAGCCTTACACGAACCAACTGATTGGACCTTATGAGTTTGGAATCAGACCGGAAAAGTCCACCATAGATAAGCAATCCCCTCTGGATGGAAACTGCACAAGTGAATTCAAGCCAAAATTCAAGCTTTATGCTATGTAGTCCGTGGTTTTAGTTGCTATGGGACTAAAGCTTACGACTGAGTTATTCCAAAAGGTCTTCATTTTCCAGATCCCCGACTCCCTAAGTCTTACTTTTGGGTACATCGTGATTTCCTTTAGGTAAAGATCAGTTGGGGATGACATTCAGTATTGCTGAGGGGTAGAACGTCAATGCGCCAGTAATCACCGAGCATGCCGATAGCGGTGTACATTCATATCACAAGTTTCGTTTTTAATTCCCAGTTTCCTTTTACAAGTAATAGGCGATCATTACGTTTTCAAACGTTAAGTTTCCAGATTATTTGAGTAAGATGCCTGAGCTGATTCGTCAGCGACCGTGGTTGATCCAGCATTTCAGATTAAAGCCTCTAGTCGATGCCTGCGAAACCCAATGGCAATGTATTTATCCTTAGGTCTAGTGTGGCGCTGATGTATTGAGGTTCGCCCTTTCACCGATCTGCCTATCTGCTCATACAATGAATTCATAGCGACTTCTGAGAAGTCGGCATACAACGATTTCGAAAATTCGTGCGATACTTTCCATTTGCCGGATGAGAATGTTAAAGGGTTGGGGTATTTAAAGGATTGGGGTATTTAAAAAAGAAATTTCCCAAAGTTTTTGCCTAGCAGGCTTGAAGCAGTCGCGCTTTATTGGTGTAAAATCGAAAAAGTATTCATAATACGCGAACATATCCCTCAAGAAATTCCTTGAACATAAAGTGTTTACGTAATTTTGGGGCAGAGTGTAGATGTGCTTGCAACCCGATTTAAAACTAAATGAATCACTAACTCTTCCACATTCCCCTCTAATTGTTGTTGTAAATTTTCAATGTGATTATTTTTTGGCGGAGGTGTTCATATTCGTTTCTTTTTTTCAATTTCGATTTTCCAAGTATTTTGATACTGTTACTGAATACTGGCTACATGATATTTAGTTGTAGTTTTTGGAAAGTTCACCGAAACACATAATTGCATTTCAAGTATTTCTTTGAATTTTTCGAACTACACACTTAATTGCAGTTGCACTAGTTGCATTAGATAATTGTTGTTGGTAATTTGAGCTGAGCGCTTATTATTATTGTTATTTTTTAATTTTATTTTCACTAGAAGAGGTGTGCAACATGTTGATAGCATAATTTGTGGGCTCACAGCAGCTCATTTTCTTCGATTTTGGGTAGCTTGTTAGAGGGGGGAGAATGTGGCTCCAGCACTGCGTTACATTTTATGTAGTTATTTATGTATGTACTTTTAAAGTGTTAATTATTTCTAGGAAAGCAGGAAATTGTGGTGCAGTGTTAAGCGGAAAGATTAAGCGTTTAAGCTAATGTGTAAATAACAAGCTGCTGTAATATTCAATTTTACGTACTTAGCTAAGAGAAGGGTGAATACATAGAAAGTTGAAAGAGCGTCTGAAAGAAAATGATCTCACACATCAGATCGATCAGGTGGTTGTGGATGCATACAGAATAAGTTCAAAAAGTTCAGAGCTTATTAGAAAATACGAAAATAATACATACATAAATACTCTGCTGGGCTTAGTAGCAGTCTCGAAAGGGGCACGATTTCTATATTCCCATTGAAACGTATTTATTGGAACGAAAACTGCAAATAAAAAATAAAATAAAAAACAAGGTATTCACAGCAAAATCTTGGGAAAAGAGCGGCGCCAGGGGATCTGCTTGACTTTTTGAAATTTGATTTCAACGGCACGAAGAAGATTTGCTTATTTGTCGCGGCTACTGAATTTGATATCACCGAAGAGCTTATAGTCTTACATACTAAGTACTCGTAATATTATAAATGTAAAAGTTAAATATAAAAGAGAGTTGCCATCTTTTTTCAAAAGTTGAAATCTATTAATTGATAAGTTTGAATAAAAATTTCAGTAATAATTGAGTGTCAAACGCAAGCGGTATAAGAACGATTTATTTCAAAAATGCTTCGTAAGAGGATTGCCACCTGTTACAAATTTCTAGTTAATCAGTTAATAGGTTAAACAAAATATCACAAATTTATTTCGAAAATAATTTTTAAGAGGTTTGACACCTGATTAAAAAGTTAAAATCAGTTTAAGTAAAAGTTAAACGAAATATTTTAATATGGGTATCAAGCCGAGTGTTGCAAACAGCTTTAAAATGTACAATAAATTTAATTGACAAGTTAAATTCTGCTATGGGAGTAGTTTTGACAAAAACATATGTAACATACGGCCTGGATTAGCATATAGCATATTTCTTGAAGAGGGTTGCCACCTGCCTAAAAAGTTTAATTATAATTAAAATTATAAGTTCAATGAATTTTCACAATATTGTTGGTAAAAGAAGGAGATTTAAAAAAGCTCTCTTAACAAAAAAATTGTAACAAAATTCCCACCTATTTGGGCATTTAAATTAAATTTTATTAATACGTTAAATGATATAAAAGGGTTGGCAAACGAATGAGGCATAAGAAAACTTTTTTTTTAATATTTGAAAAATTGTTCCGCCTGTTTAAAATCAGAGTACATTTTTTCATAAGTTGAATAAAATACATATAACATGCCAATCGGAACAGATAGGATAAACCTTTTTTGAAAATATTTTTAAATAGGGTTACCGCGTGTTTCAAAGTCAATTTAAACTAAATCAATTAGTTAAATGAAAGATTAGAAAACGATGTCAAGTCATACAAAATGCGTTTACGAAAACATTGTTTTGAAAATATTTTTAAAAGAGGTTGCCACTTATATGTATTCATTTAATTTGATGAAACGTTAAAATAATGATATCAAGCGAAATATGTTGAAAAGCGCTTTATATTCAAAAGGGTTGCCACCTGTTCAAACGATAAATTGAAATTAATGGAATATTAATATATGGATGTAGTATGTATGGCAAACGAAAGATGTTTAAGAAAGCTTTGTAACAAAAATTGTTTTGAAGAGGGTGTTCACACATCGCGACACTAAAAAATTAATTTCTCGAAAAGTAATGATTTTTTTAAAGATCGATTGTCGCATATTTTTGCATAGTTGCCTTTTCATAGTGGCGTGAAGAACACAAAAAAATAGTGTCAGAAAATAAAATATATGCAGACACAATTAGTCATGATAATGTGAACACCGCATAATACTTGTAAATACCCCAAAATATGAACACTTGATTTCCGATTAAAAGAAAATGCAGACATCTTAGATTGCCTGAAGATCATAACGCGTTTCATTCCTGTGAATTTAAGATGAGTTTTATTTGAACTGTGGTTTAAAATAAACACTTTTTTTTTTGATAAAAGTATTTTTTGCCCTGTTCTTTTTTGAAAAAAATCGATTAAATTTTGTTTCATAAATATTAATAGCCATTTTGTTTCTAATTAGTTGACATTATAGAGTGTGTACTGTAGATAGACAATGTTGTTGTTTTTGTATGATGAAGTTTAGATATTTATGTATATATAAGGCTGCCAAATTTCCTACCGCAATCAATCCTGGTTTAGAAGAAATTAGTTTTTAAAATTTGTCATACTTTCAAATATAACTGTCAATAAATTGGACAAATATAAGAATTTTTTCAAAATATTTATATTCCACTATAAAGAGGTTAATTACTTTACAATTAGATACTTTTTCCTAACGAAAGCAGGATTTGACCTATTTACGCTTCTACACCACCAAAATAACGATATATAAGTATGTACAATCACTGTACTACATTTTTAAATACATCGTTACGTCATATGCTCATATGGCTTTGTGGTCTCTGTGCGCTTTCGTAGTGTATAATAGAAAGAGTATTGCGGTTTTACAGTAGTAAATGGCAAAAGTAGCTATTAATATGCAAATTTCATTTCCAAATGCTAAAATCGAGTTTCATAAAGACTACCCACGTCGATGGTGAAGTTGTGGAGCGCCAGCGAACGAGGAGCCCAAGTAGGCGCTGAGTGAACCCAGAAGCTACATACATATGCAGAGTGTTGCAAAGTACACTGAGTAGTTAGCTACGAAAGCAATAAATGGCAGGAAATTGGGGGAAATGCTAGGAAACGCGCCTAAATGTATGCAATATAAACGGCAGTAAGTCAGCTCGATGCTACAGAAGGGGGAGTGCCTGTACCTACATAAAGTATGAGTTTATTTGCTTGTGAGTAGCGTAAAAGTTGCAAAATTGCCAAATTGGCGCGCATCTAGTGTCGGATAAAAGAGAGGAAATGCCGAGCACGAGGAAAGTGCATTGGAAGAGGTTGAGCGTGCGAAAGGGTGAAGCAACAAGGAAGAAGCGCTTGTAAAATATTTAGTTGTTTTTTTTATGGCTTTTTGTTTTTGCAACAGTATAGTTGTTGTTATTATTCTGCTTACATAAGTGTTAGTAGTCATGCTACTAATTGGACTTGGAGAAGTGCAATCTCTGATGCCTTTCCATTGCCACTGTAGCAGCTAACTAGTTTCTCAACACCATGCTAGCTTATACAACAACAACTTTTACTACTAGGATCTGCAATGGTTTTGATAGTTAGAAAATGTATTTATATGCACAGATGTATGCGTTAGTTTATTTTTCAACTACATCTACGTTTGTAGCACTGAATTCTAGTACTACTACTTTTCACTACTCGGCATGATTTTGCGGTTCAGCACTTAAAGTGTGAGTGTTGGTGTTTTTAAGGGGATAATTGGGGATTTTCGAATTGACAATGTGAATTCGAAAGTGCCAGTTGTTGCTTTCATTTTTGCTCTAACACAACCACAAATGATGAAGTGTTCTAAGATGTATGTACGTATAGGAAATTAGTAGTATTAGTCATGCATGCGGGTGGTGAAATATGTAGTAGTAGTGCTTTTGGTGTAAACATATGGTTTGGTTTAGTAGACGCGAATAGTAGTACAGAGATGAATATTGGAAGAATTGGCTATGAGTTTGGTAATGGAAATAAGAGAGTTTGTGTTAATATTTATCAGAAGCTTTTTTTGAAAAACATTAAACCCAGCAATTTAGGAGTAAAAACTGGGTTTATGCTAAGCTCTTCGACCCGCTTCCATATTCGATATGCCCAAGTTGGGCCCACTTCTCCCGAGAGCCCAAGGACCTTCAACAGCTGTTGGGTAGCCTTTATGGGACCAAGTTTGGTGGCCGCCTTTAGTGGAGAGCTTTTCCAAAATGGTTTTAAAACGTCTAAGGGAAGCTTTTTCTCCTTCTTCTTTTTCTGCTATTCCTTTATTGGCACGCCAGTCGTTTCTCTTCTGAGCCAACTGACACCAATTGGAAGTGCGAAGTGAAGCCAAGTCCTTCTCCGCCTGGTCTCTCCAACGCAGAAGCGGCCTACCTCTTCCTTTGTTACCAGCCGTGACCAGACAACTTTTTTGATCGTCTACCACGTCTACCATACAAGGTCTAAAATTTGCGCCATAAATACTCCCGTTTTTGAGTAGTTTTATTTTTAGTCGAAATAATTGTATATATTTTTTTAATTTAAAGAGTGAAAAATCGTACAACACTAAATATTATGTGATAAAAAGAAAAGCTGGCAGCACTCCGCAAGCTTGCAGAAATCTCTCAAAGTATGTTCGAAAAATTTCCTCATATGGAATGAATTACTGTCAACAAAAAAAATGCCAAAACTCAAGTCGATTTTTTTTAGTAACTTTCACCTTATTATAATAAAATTTAAAAGTTTTTTTTTACAGTGATTCTAATTACAATATTCGTTTTTATGGGGTCTTTTTCGATAATGAGCTATACTTTTATATAAAATTAATAAACAAAAGAAAATTATGTAGTAAAAACTTGTCAAACGGTCGCGACTCTATAAATACTTATTATATTTTCTGTTTCGTAAAACATAAAAAGAGATAAATATATATTCAACTATCCAAAAACTGGAATCTATCACATTTTTTTTGAAATCTACCACATTTTTTTCCAGAATCTAATACACAGATTTTTTTTTTAGTCCGATCACTGGTTACCAGCAACACGATCCGCGATACATACTTTCAGAGCTAGAACGTTTTTTCCATTCATAAGACGTGGCCAAGCCTTGATGAATCTTACTTGGATGTGGATTGTGGCTAAATAAATTTATTAGACGAAAAAGCGTTGCTGATCAGGGACAACTTCACTAAGCCATGGACTGTACAGTCTAAGCCCATTTGGTCGAGATCAACCCGAAGCATTTTTGGCGGCCTTCGAGTGAGTGGCAGCAAAATAGGCTTCGTCCGGCATACGAAAGCACCGTTATTACTTAAATGTGTAGTAATCTTGTTGGCGTTAAAAAGTTAATTTAAGCAAACTAGCTGACTGCGTCAACTTATACTCGATTATTCACAAAAAAAAAAAAAATTAAATAACCTAACTTTAGATAAATAGAGGCGTTTGTAAACATACATACATACATATGTACATATGTGTAAGTAAATATGGAACAAATATACGTATGCATATCGAACCAAAAGGCAAGCTCTTCGCTCTTTCCTAGCTTGCCAAAATATATATCCACGAATATGTAAATATCCCAATATATATACAAACTTTGGGTTGCTTTTCGCCACTTACAGCGCGCAACACAAAAACACAGGAAAATTACACAACATTTACTAGCAACTACTTACATATGTATGTACATAGCATATAACGTATGGCACCAACAAGCTCCTTTCCTTTTTAACCCCTAACCCAAACAGGTTGCGTACGCTATGAAAACTTACGAATACACACTGGCGTACAGCTTGTATTGATTTTAATTGAAAAATTGTTAATTTTCCATGCCAACATCAGCACAATCAACGATGCCGTCTATGTACGAAGCTTATAAAGCAAACACCGCTCTACACCGCACCGCACCGAGCCACAATGCACCGCAGAGGCGCCCCACATGTGTGCCACCACTACACATGGGCGGGTGTACATTAGGGTGGTTCAAAAACAGTAAAGTCGGAATTGTAATGCTCTCACCCCCTATTTATTTTGAAATCAAAAAATATTTCGCTTAAAGCGCTCAAAGTTGTCCATGTATTTTTATATGGGAAAAATAAAATTTTTCGCAGAAATGGTATAGATTTCTTGAAAGTCAATATTTTTCGATCGGAAAACTCTGGTTCTCTTCAGGAGACTTTCAATAATAATACCCAATTTTCTATTTAACCATTTGTTAATACTAACGATTTTTTATTAGTAGCCCCATTGCACTTTTCGGGGTTTTTGGCGGACTTATAAATTATAGTTGCGATGAAAAAATGGTTAAATAAACAATTGGGTATTATTATTGGGAATATCCTGCAGATAAACAGAGTTTTCTGGTAGAATAGTATTGATTTTTAACTATTCTATACCATTTCTAAGAATAATTTTATTTTTCCCATATAAAAATACATGGAAAACTTTAGGCGCTTTGAGCGACCTCTAAATATTATTTGATTTCAAAATAAAAAATAAGGGTATATTTTTTTTGATATAGAACAATCCTATGGAGTGAGAACATAAAAATTCAGACTTTACTTTTTCACATGAATTTTTGGACCACCCTGGTGTACATACATACACTGACATTTCCTGCTTGCCCTTACGATGCATGTGTGGGTGTGTGTGTGTGTGTGGGCGTATGGGTGTCTGGCATGTGCACTTGTGGTTGTTTGTGGTGTGTCTGGTTAATTATGTTCGTTTGTGTTGGCTGGTTTTCCATTTTGGTTTTCTCCACTCTCGATCCCTCCGGAAAGCGGTTGTATGTATGTACGTACTCGTATGCAGAAGCAAGCTCGTGAGCTTTCATAGTTGCCACCGAGCACATACACACACATTCACTTACGATTTAGTTAGTTCCAATGTGTACTCCACCCACGCGTGAAAAAGTATTTGTTTCTCTCGATTTGAGTTTTTGTACAATTTTCCAATTTAACCACTTTACATATGGCGAATTGTAAGCAGTGCGTTGCCTACATTTGGGCGTGTAAGCTATGCGAGAATCTATACAATTACTAAATTTTGTAATTTAAATTTGTTTTACAACTTTTTTTGTTTGCATTTTTGATTTCGATATTAATGCTTCGAAATAATTGCCACTAAAATATGTATGTATATGAAAAATATTGTGTTTTTGCACAAAATATTTTGTTAATTACAAAAGTTATTTATGGACGTAAATATTTCTATTAGGAAATGAGGTATACTGGAAAAATTTGGGTTGAGTTCTTCCATACAATGTATATCCGACAATTACTTCTTGTATGGAAGTACACAAAAAAAATTGCCAAAAATCAACGCCATTTTCTAGCAACATTAAACTTGCATTTCGTCATACTTAAATTGAATAGACTATAAAATTGCGTACTTAGAATTTTTCTAAAAGATCTGGATAGAAAGTTGAAAATTAGTGTGCAAATTTATTGAATTTTCCTGAGT
>NW_016168634.1:0-112 GCF_001687245.7 Rhagoletis zephyria
GCGACGTTGCCGTCGTGACCCTAGCCTGTCCGGAAATACAAAGAATAAGAGGAAGAAAAGGATAGTTTACTATGAAGATAAACACAGGTATTAGTAAATAGAAGTAAAAAAA
>NW_016168634.1:13243-18898 GCF_001687245.7 Rhagoletis zephyria
TAAAAAAATGGAAGTTAACAACGAAATATTTGAATATGTATAATAATAATAATAGATTGGCGCTTACACATATGTTAGTGTTTGGCCGAGCTGCTCCTCCGATTTGTGGTGTGCGCTTTGATATTGTCACACAAAGCGGAGGGACCTACAGTTTCACGCCGACTCCGAACGGCGATTGTATTTTTATGAGAAGCTGTTTTTCATGGCAGAAATACAATCGGAGGTTTGCGATTGCCTGCCGTGGGAAGACCGCTGTTAAGAAAAAACCTTTTTTCTATATTTTTTGCGATGTTGCTTTGACCAGGGTTTGAACCCAGGCGCTGTAGAGTGAAAGCGCGCACTGCTTACCACTATACCACAGCGGCCGACAATGAATATGTATAGATTTTAATAATTATTTAGTGATATTTCAGCCATTTCAGTGTTGTACCAATGCCATGTAAACAAACCAACTGACGTTTTTACAGGAAATGGTGCTTTTTGCGTTCCCGTGCACTTCTGCATCTGTTCTCCTTTTACTATCACTTGAGTGATACTACGTTTATACGCACGTATTATTTGCAAATAAAAATTTGCAAAATGGTAAATATTGCCGTATAGACGCTGAGTTAATTTTTTATGTGCAAATAACTAAATCACGCAAATAAGTATTGATTAGTGGTACCATTTGCAAATAAGCGCAAGACGCCGCCATTGCTAGGTTTATTTTCTTTTTCGATTGTCATCTTATTGTCTTTTAATAATCAAGACGTTGCCATTTTTTACTTTATTTTCTTTTTCGATGGTCATATTATTGCTTTTTTATAATCAGGCAATATTAAAAAAGAATTTTTCAACATCGAATAAACAGTGAGTTAGGTATTTACAAATTATTTAAATACTGCTTTATCGATCCCATGTTATATGCATGATGACGAAAACGTCGATAATGATGTTTAACTGCGAAGTAGTGACAAACAGACATTGAGTAACCGGCCCTTAAAAGCACATCATGAAACCAGCAAATTTATCGCTAAACGATAGATAAAATTTACTTTTACAATTTTATAAATGGGTCACATTCGTATTTAATCGCAAAATTTTAATTAGTCCTGTTAAATTATTTTCTTTCACCAATGGTTCCGGCAACCGGTCGCAGTGCCTTACGCAACCAACTATCTATCTATCTATCTAATGGTTCCGGCAAGTTAAAATGATCCAAAACACTGATTTGTGGGACTGTAGGGGCTGGGATCGAGCCGCCATATTGGGAAAAATGGGTGGTTTCCTTACATTGCCATATTGCGAGCTCATACTAAGGGCCGGTCGTTCAATGTCTGATTAGCACAAATCGGAGGTAGAAGCTCCGGTTAAGTACAACGACTGCTTTATCGATCACATGTTACATGCATGATGTCGAAATCATCGATATTGTAGTGGAAGTGATAACCAGACATCGAACAACCGACCCTAAGGGCTTACCTTGTTACATTAAGGTAAGACCGCCCTAGGCGACGCGACACTGCAGCGGCACTACGCGACACGGCGCGACACTTTTTGTTATATCGCACTGAAACTGCAGTGGCGCGACACTTTTATTGCCTTTTATTTTTATTTTCCTTGGCAAATTCTTCTCAAATATTATGATTCTTTACATACAATTTTCTTCTTGAATGAAGTGCAAGTGAATATTCACTCAAAATTGGAAATCCAATTACTTCAAGTTAAAAATATAATACGAAATGTTATGTCGTTCCGCTAGGTATACCGTACTATGCGGCACCGGAACTGCGCGACACCACGCGGCGCGACACTTTTGCCTAGTTGGTCAACTTTGACGCGCAGCGTAGTGGGGTATGCTCCATAAGAATACATGCAAAGAATGTTTTGCCGCGCTGTGTAGTGTCGTGTCCCGTCGCCTAGTGCGATCGTACCTTTAAAGAGCCCTTTCAATTTTTGGATCTCTTAAGGGGTAGACACATACATATGTAAGTACATAAGCAAATTGTTTTGTTTTGTGCAATTTTAAGAAGATTCAAACTCATAAATTTTTTCAAGTAATAGGTTAGTATTAAAAACTTAAAAGAAAAGACTTAGGGCCGGTTACTCAATGTCTGGTTGACACTAATCTGCGGTTAAACATCGTTATCGACGTCTTCGACTCCATGCATACAACAGAGAGTCGGTAACGTCGATAGCTATGTTTAACCGCAGATTAGTGTTAACCAGATATTGAGTAACCGGCCCTTACGTTGACAAAATTTACCACATTGAAAAAAATTACCAAATTACCAAACTCGTTCAACAACAGCCGCTACAACAACAACAACAACAACAAAGCGGCAACGCTTGCTTAAGTCCGAAGTTCAAAGGAACAGACTAATGGGCTGTTTTGGCTTATGCGTAAAAGCACATTTAGCACATTTAGCTCTAAATGCTACTCTAAATGTACATTTATCCATACAAAATTCGTCACCTAAATGCAACTAAATGCAACTCCATTTTTGCATTAAGAATCTAAATGCTAAAAGCAACCCCGTGATCTTCCAAAATTTCCACGATTCGAACATGGTTTAATGAGAAAAACTGGCAACATTGCTTTTTCGAGTATACAGTCGCTAGCTGCGTTTCAGTGATCGCCGATCGAGATTTCATTTATTATTATACATTATTTGGATAAAGAAAAGTTACGCAAATTCAACATCGATATGATGCTGATAGAAATCTGGATTAATTTGTGATCAACTCTGTTTGTTTTGTTTCCTAATTAAGTGTGGAAATTATAATTGACAGCGCCGACAAATGAATATATACACAAACAAATGTTCGGTTATGGTTAAAACAATTCAAGTTTTTGTATTGAATTTTCGGTTTAGAATTAATTTTTTCCTTTTCAGTAGGGGTTTTTGGACATTATCTTTTCCGTGAGAATTTATCGTAATAGATACGGATCTGAATAAGCGACTGGAACAGGGCTGTTTGTCAAAAGCATACGATTTCGAACTCGCGTAAAAGTACATTTGCTAAATGCGGTAGCACAAACGCTCTTCGAAAACATATGTTCGAAAGTGCTAAATGTTGCATTGTAAATGCAGCAAAAACGCTGCATAATGTATACTTCCTCAAACTATGTTCCCATTAGCGTAATTTAGAGGTCAATCTTAATTTACGCATAAATTAAGTACAAACTAAGTAATTTCGCCTTGTAAAGTCTCTCAGTAAATTAAGTTGAAAGTACGTAGTTTATCTTAAACCAAGAACCAAATCACGAACAAATCAGTGTTGGATCTAATTTTATCGATAATATTCGAAAAAAGTATTGTCCAATAACTGAAATGTCATTGTGTTTGGACGTTTTTGTTTTTAATAATCGCGCGTGGTAGTTTGTAAAATATTTCCAGAAGCTTTCTCTTTTGATCGCTCATCTAAAATCTAAAATATTACCACAAACAACTCAGAATATAAAAATATACGCAATTACTCACATTCGCGATCTCTTTTGGTTAAATAAACAATAACAAAGCTGTCAAGCCAAATAAAGAATCGCGTGTATGAACGCACTTAATTTAGGGCCGGTTGTTCAATGTCTGATTAGCACAAATCGGAGGTAGAAGCTCCGGTTAAGCACAACTACTGCTTTATCGATCACATGTTACATGCATGATGTCGAAATCGTCGATAGTGTAGTGGCAGTGATAACCAGACATTGAACAACCGGCCCTTAGGGCCGGTTTCTCTATATCCGGTTAACACTAATCCCCCGGTAAACATCGTTACCGACCTTATCGACTCCCTGTTATATGCATGGAGTTAGAACGTCGATAACAATGTTTAACCGGGGAGTTAGTGTTAACCAGAGATGGAGAAACCGGCCCTTAGTGAGGTATTTTAAACGAAACTAAGGGCCGGTTACTCAATGTCTGGTTAACACTAATCTGCGGTTAAACATCGTTATCGACGTCTACGACTCCATGCATACAACAGGGAGTCGGTAACGTCGATAACTATGTTTAACCGGTGATTAGCGTTAACCAGACATTGAGTAACCGGCCCTAAGTATTTTATGTTGGTAATGTGAACATAGTTTCAAACAAAGACTATCCATAGTGGCCAACGACCATTCGATAGTGCAAAAAATAGAACCATTCGATAGTATCGATAGCACAATCGATAGTTTACACCTCTAACCCTAATTATTGATGGTGTATTTGTCATTCCAAAGCCCAGGCTGTTTTGGTTAATATAAATAACAGATATATAGATTATAAGGATTAACCATATTACGTTTGGTCGTTCCTTTATGTGAGTTTGTTTACGCTACGTTTATTGCTTAGGTGTTAAATTTCAAAATGCATTTATTTGGTTCCTCTTCAAAAAAAATACCGAAAATGAAATTCTGAAAGTTATTTTGTGGGGAATCAGTTCATAACCCAAGCAAGAAAGACTAGAAATTCGCGAAAGCCATTAACTTTTATTTGCCTATATCGATATCGTATAAGAGTTAATCTTTTAACAAAAAAGCGGGATGTTTAGTATAAGTGAGCTTTGTTGCATGTTTTGCTGCCCACCATGCCCAGGACCGATCGCTGCAAAATTAGCATTCCAACCGCCGGAACCCACCTATAAATTGACACCAGCAGACGATTCTAATGTGAAGTACAACTTGCATTTATTTGAACGAGCAGAATGGCAGTATTCAGAACGCGATAAGTCAAAGGTTGAATCGTTCTTCACCAGAACCGCGCGTGGAAATCTTATTACTTGTATATATGTGCGTTGTAGTAGAAACGCGAAGTATACTCTGCTTTTTTCACATGGGAATGCAGTTGACCTAGGACAAATGAGCAGTTTCTATATATCGCTTGGTTCACAGCTAAATTGTAATATATTTGGCTATGATTATTCTGGATATGGAATGAGTGGCGGAAAACCATCAGAAAAGAATCTATATGCTGACATCGAAGCCGCTTGGCATGCGCTAAGAACCAGGTAAAGATGTTAGGTACACACTTACGTAATATTAGGTATTAGGAATTATGTATTTAGTAGAAAAACTTGTAAATTGTCATTCTGTCCCTGTACTCAAGAAGTAGAATTAATAAATAAGAACAAATTATCGCGAATTTTGTCAAACAGCGTTCGCCAGAAAAATTGACTGGTGGAAACTTTCTTTTACGGCCGATTGTTGTTTGCCTGATGGGCGCAGGGGGAGTTGGCGTTTTTAAAAATGTAACTCCCAGCTGGCCTAGGCAGTCTTCTAGGGAGCCTTTATAAAAATAGACAAAAATCACAATTTTTACTTGCATTTTCGCTTGCTTCGAATTGATGACTTGAGCCTTTTCGTGTTTCCTGACAAGGGTATATATCCTAGGGTATATAATAGATTTGGGCGCTTTAGTTCTTTTGGGTGAACCGTTTAGTTTTAGTTGTTGTTGTAGCGGCTACAACAACCCCGCTCAGATCGGTTAGTCCCTCAATCGTTGCCGCCAAGGTCTATTAGCGATAGCCCCACAAAGCGTGCAGCCTCGATGGGGTCTGTCCATAGGGACAGGGGCGTCAATAGGGTGGGGTTTATTGGACCGGGATTTGTTGTTGTAGCGGCCACAAACTCCCCGCCAAGATCGGTGAGTCCCTCAATCGTTGTCAAGCTCTACTACCGGTAGCCCCATTTCCACG
>NW_016168636.1:0-18892 GCF_001687245.7 Rhagoletis zephyria
AAATAGAAGCTTTGATGAATGGAAAAAAATATATGAGAATATGAGTTTCATCATAGCCTTTTCACTGCTCTTAGATCTCTATTGCAATTGAAAAAAATTTTTAAGTTTATGGTCAAATTCAGTTCTTTCAAATATTATATGTATGCATGGAGATATTTCATAATTTCTTTCGGAAGAATTTCATTCAGTAATTCTTGCAACGTTTTTATTTCGTAAATTGTAAATTGTGGTTTTTATTTCGCCATAAAAACAACTTCTTACACAGTGCTACCAATAACTGTCCAATGGAGTGCCAACAGCCACACTATGTTATTGTCACACCCCAAATATCAATAGCAACGACCATTTATGGAATGGAATGTTTAAAATTGAAAACAATTAATTACAAGGCTTCGAAGTGACACTATGTATGTACATACCATGTATGTACATATGTATATGGATGCATACTAGGGATGTTAATTTCTTCGCTTTTTACGATCCCGGAATTTTCGAGACCTCGTTATCACAATCCCGGTAACCCTTAAACTTAAATCGAAAAATTGCTTTAATATTGTTTGAGAAGCTCTCCTACCATAAAATAAATAATAAATAAATGAGAATTGCAGAATTTTCCGGACCTAAAAAGGGACGGGATTCCGGGATGCTGGGTTCCCGGGATCCCGGGATTAACATGTGTGATGCATACATATCCATGTATGTAGTGAGCTGCCATGCCATGCCGGGTTATGGGAGAAATGTAGAGAATAAATAAAATTTCACAAGAGACGTTAACATTTTAATTAAAGCCAACGAATTGCGAAGGCAAGAATGGCAGATCATTTTTACCGTAGCTTTGCGAAATTGGAGACAAATTATTATTTTTTCTTATTTGCATGATAATTTGCATGTACATTAAGGTGGCCCATAGTTTTTTCCACCAGGCACCCTCCCGGATCAGAAGAATATCAAAAATAAGGAGACACATATTTTTTATTTTGAAATCGATTTTTACGATATTTACCCGTGCCACCGGGGCTTTTAAGTTTCCCATGTATTTTACATGGGGAAAATAAAATCTTTTCGTAAAATTGATATAAAATCGTTTAAAATAAATATTTTTTGATCGAATAATACGTGTCTCCTTATTTTTGATGTTCTTCAGTTCTGGTGAGTGACAGCAAGAATAATCAAAAGGTTGATTTTCCAATGTATTTTTGGGCCACCCTTTTGTACATACAGATGTACATATGTTCATATATAAATACAAAAGTTACATACGTATGTATGTATGTACATGCAAATATGTCTGACACATGCCTTGATAAATGCCACCAATTATCAATGGTCAATTGCAAAGCAATTCAAAAACAATAAAGAAATTACGAGATGGGAAATAAACAAACAAAGTAACTAAAGCAACAAACAGTCGAACGATTGAAAAGAGTAAAATGAAATATTAATACAGGGCGATTCAATAACATCGCAGATTTTCTTTTATAAATAGAACACAATCAGCCTTATCATGAGTTTCATTTTCCCCGACCCGGTTCACTTTTCACTTTTGGTTTCCATGGTTTTACTATGAGCGGATGACAAATTTTCGGGTGAATTTTTTTTCAGGCGAAACTCAGGATAAGACAGATTAAAATTTGTTCAAAGAATTTTTTTTTATTTAACAAGATTTTTCGTCTGTGACATTTAAGCAAGAAATAAAATAAAAATTTTCCCTGACCCTTTGGCATAGTTCGGGCTTTATGTATGTGGGATTAGTTTACGGACAGTACTTACGATCCTAGGACTAATTGGCCATTAAGAGTTAGTAACATAGAAATGCAGCCCTACATAACGAATAAAGGAATAGAACTGGTCTAATGATTTGACGAAAGGGACATCGCGTTAGAAGACGGACAAGACAAACAACCATTCGCGTACTTACGATCGAACGCGTCGGACCACTTAGACGGGCTTCAACCCTATTAAGTTGCAATTCATAAGTAAAAATGTAAACGGTTAATGTGAATAAAGTTTATTATTATACTTAAACATTAAAAATGACTATAATTCTGAAGAGCCATCCTACATGTATATCATTTATAGTATAACGCATATGATTTCATTTTTTTAGCTCTAGAATCACCTCGGGCTTATTGCCATAGACCATCCTCGCACGTAAATTCAGAGAAAGAAGCCAACTCGTTGTTTCTTAAGATAATGCGTTGGTATTCACGCAGCCAATTGGTAAATATACGGCTCTGTAAAGCGTCTCTCTGAACGGTACTGCAGAGAATGTTCAATTGCTGTGGTCGACAACGAATTAAGGTTTTCGCAGCCTGGTCCACACTTTGCTCCTCAGCAGCAATATTTGCGGTCCAACAGCTTGTAGTAACTGCTGACTCAGATGGGCGGCTATGATGACCGAAAAAAGCGCGCAAAGTACGACATTCACTTCTTACAGAGCGACCATTTTCATAATAAAATGTTTGGGTCACTTTAACGCGTTGTTCAACTGAGTATCACTTTATGACTAATTTTGCCAATGCCTACTGAGAAAAGAAAAAAATTAAAATAATTCCTGTTAAAAAATTCGAGTCACCTTATAGTAATACATTGCCTGCTACATTGTCGCTGCTGTAAAGCTTATATGTACACACATATGTACATATCCTTTACTTATTAATGAGAGGCCTTAACTATATATTTTTTTCGAAATTCAGCTTGGTGCAAAAGCCGTTATATTTAACACTAATGGCGCAATATAATTAAAAACCGACCACCGCATCAGAAAATAAGTTAGAGTCTTCAATAACAAATAATACTTTGAAAAATTCGCCTCTGAGGAAATTTATAATGTTAGTTTATATGTTAGATACGGCCTTTTTAAACTGAGGGAACGACATGAGCACATGGGAGGTTCCATGAGATATTTAACCTTAGTGCACAAATTATTTTTTATTTTAAAACTAACAAGCGTAAGGATAAGACATTTGTAAAAATCTTGAATCAACTAAAAAATAACAAACTAAAGCTTTAGATGCAATGTTATTAACTTTTTTATAGTTGAAAATCAAGTTCTAAATAAATTTTTTGAGTGAGTTTCAAATAGGTAGTGTTGGTAGTACTGTCAAATAATTTCCGATTTTGTTTGGTAAGAAAAATTTATAGTAGAATTCATCTGCTTTTAAATACATAATTTAAATTATTTATATTATGAGTTATTATTAAGCAGTATTGGCCTTGTCCCACCCGTAACAAAAAAAGCTAAATATTGTTATATTTAATTACAGAAGTTGAGGTTGTTTCGTGTTTGTTATTGGAAATTCTTTGCAAATTTTTACCACAATTGCAATTTTGTTCCCACATATTTAGGTAAAAATAACTCAACAGCAAAGCATGTCCCACCCGTGACAGCTACGGGTGGGACAGTTATCAGAGGTGGGTTTACAGGGATGATAAGCTTCATTTATTTGTTGAGATCGACGCAGGGGAGGAGGGAAACGCGCGGACTCGCCCATTACCTATATACCCTTGTGGCCAGCTGATTAAGTTAAGTAACATTTTGACTAGTTTTCGTTTTTTTCTTTTGTTGGTTTAATGTTTATATTTTTTTTTTATAAAAGTCTAGCACTTTACCAAACCAGCGGCACAAAAGTCCACATTTCAAACTTCGTACAAAAATTATAAAAATTCAACGAACTTTAATAATTACACCCACAAATTTTAAACTTTTTATTTAGAATTTCTAGGTATGCATTAAAGTTAAGTACATAAAAGTGAAAATTTCAAGAAATCGTAGGAAATCGTGTTGATTGTTAGTAATTTTTTTTGGCCGACGGTGCTAGGCATTTTCTTCCATATATAAAACACAATCCCAAGTTAAAAAGTGAGTGAATTGAACCCCTACTTCAGTTTTTATATTTTTTAGTAAATAATCTGCAATATGGACCACACTAGAAGCTCATTTTCAAACAAAAATTCGTACGTGTCCTACCCGTGACAGAGGAACTTCAAAGCAATAACTTTTGTGTAAGTTTTTGGTTTGTTAGTATTCGTCGTTCTTTCTTATTTCAAGACATCAATTATCTGCAAGTATATCTGCTGAAAAAACAGGTTCTTTTTTTTTGTCCCACTCGTGACAGAGGAAATAATTCAGATTTTTACCCATATTAAAGTAAATTTGGAATTTTTTTCGTATATGTTAATAACTCATATAATAGTGAATTGGCTGTAGCTTTATCAAAATGTAGAATTGTTGAATACTTTATACTTAAATTTAAAAAGGAAAGTAAATTTTTACTGCAAAAATGTCCCACCCGTGACGGTGGAATAGCCCATATATAGCATTTATTAATTTGCTAATATTTTTTTTTTCAACGCCATTTAGTAAAGCGTAATTGAAGTTTTGCCAATCCTTTGGGCAATCATGCTAATGCAGTAAGTAACTTCACACTTAATTAAATGCGGAAATATAAATTCAAAAACAGCGCGTGCTTGTGCTGCTTAATGCAGTTGATATTTCTCGCCTTTTCTCCAGAGTTTTCCTAACAAGAAAACAAAAAAAAGTACAACAAAAACAATTAACCACAAACCTCCATGAATTTATGTGTTAAAAATGATGTTCTGATGCAGAAATATTGTGGTTCCAGCTTCAATTAAACTGAAACTGCAGAAGAGACTCAAATGCAATTTCATCTATTTTCCTCTATACTCTTTTTAATTATACATACATACTTATGTACATATTCTATGAAAATCTTAATGCAAAACTCGAATTTCATTATATTATGTTCGCTTACAATTATGTACATACATATATACATGAATACATATGTATGTATGTAGAGCAAAGTATGCACGAATGAATATTCATGCGAAAATATATTGAGGTTAAGAAGAAATGTTTTAATGGAGGAGGTAGAAAAATTGGTCCAAACTACCCCCCAAAAAAAGAAGAAGCTTGATAAATCCTAGTAAGACCTAGAGTCTGTGATCGGCTATGGTATTTCGGATATACATACATGGTTTCAGTCAGACCGACCGTAACGTATGTAACGTAGTATGGTGGCGTGGAACGATGGTTAAAACCAAGGTTTCTATGCTAAACGGCTGGCTCCATGCTTAATGCTTTGTTTGATTTGCTACCTCTGGATTTTGTGATCCAAGAACGATTGGACTACTTTGAATTGTGGCACGACGATCGCAGATCCGAGCGCAGAGAGCTCACTCGAGTTCATGCCAACAACGATTTCAGTTCACGCGCGATCACTGAGGGAATGTGATTTTCTCTCAAATCCGCTCACGTTCACGCGCGAAAAGGCGTGTCATGAAGTAACGCGTAGAAAATCACGACTTTTGCCCATCTCTAGCTCAAACAACCTCTCGACCAAATACTTAACGGTAGAAGCCAGGTGGCGTCGGTACTGGACGATAGGAAGTTTAGTGGGTTGAAGCTTAACCTATCGATGCTACCTCCTCGTAAAAAAAGTATATACATACGGTGGGAATCGATCAGTTTTGATTTTTTGAATATCAAAAAGTATTATAGTTACTAAAATGGGTTTAGTCTCCTTTTAAAGGTTATTGGCCTTATTCATAAAAATAAAGTAGGTTTAAAGAGCTTTATAAAATGACGTTTTCATACATTTTTCAGTTTATATACCTTATATCTACAGCCTCACGAAAGAATTTAAATTGACAAATTTTTTATTTATGTATTTGAATTTATTATGAAAACTGACGGAACGAAACAATTTTTTCACTTAATAATCTTAATATGCTGGTGAAAGCGGCAGTTACTGCCTAACCAGAATGGTGAGGCTATGGTATATAGCATGAGCTGCCAAAAGTTAAAATATTCTAAATGCTCTAAACTACCCACAATATGTAGCTGAGGTTGTGGTGTATTATTTCTGTTGTAGCTAATGTAGCTAGCGAAATAGCTTGTGGCTGTGGTAGTACATTCTGTTCAACCAGTTAGGGATAAAAAGAAAATAAAGTGATAAAGGTAAAATATAATCAAAAATATAAAAAAGAATAATAAATAATAAAAGAATAAAGAATAATAAAAGGAAAATAAAGTGATAAAAAGTAAATTGAAAAATATTAAAGAATTTTGATATTAAAATAAATATTTTTGGCATTTATTTTTAATTACTTCTCACTGATCTTAAAAAACCTGAAATTTTTTGAAGGTGTTTCGATCAGACAAGAATTTTAATTTAATTTATTTTTTTTTTTAATAAATTGATTGCAAATTTTTTTTTTCAAAGTTAAAAAATTCATATCCTAAAAAAACCTTCTTCAAAAGTTTAGGATCCTTTAAGATCAGTTAGATGTATTGTTAAAAAAAGTTAGCCAATTAGCTTTTATAAGTCTTTGCATTTACGATTCTAAACTTTAACTAAAAAAAAAAAGTTTTGCGATAATCAAAAAATAAATTTGGAAAATCCGGAAATGTGAGTTTTGAACTTCCGAATTTTTTTTTTTATTTTTTGTCCTTGGCATAACTTCATTATATAATAAAAAAAAGTTCTGACCCAAAATTCATCCAAAACAAAAAAGGTCGATTCCAACCATTGATCGATTGGACATGGATTGTTGCATATATACATACATTAGGCTGGGTAGCGAAAAAAATTTGGAATTACCTTGTCGCTAGTTTGAAAATATCCTTTGTGAAGAGCGTGGTGACATACATATATTTTTCTTTGAAGCATAACAATAGGTTAATAAACAGAAAAGTTGCGGCGATTTAAAGTTTATATTTCAACCGGACTAGTGCTGGTATTCAGTAAGTCAGTCTGATCTCAAGTCACAAGTTTGAGACTATCTTTTTGTGACTTGAGTCGAGCTGGGTATTCGTGTGTACTAGAGTGCCAGCTACTGTCAACTGTTCGACAGTTTTACTAGTTTTTAACTCAACACGTAGCAAAACTTGTAAGGTACAAAGTAACTTACCGGAAAATCTTCTGCTTTTGGAACTAAAACGTGACTACAATTTTTTATATCTTTGAAGGTCTTTGGAGGACTTCAGCAGGAATTTACCCGATATATTCCAGTTTGTCGATAAATTTCAATGATTTGATACATATCGATAATTTGATGAAATTTAAAACACTAAAACCCTATAGCTCAACAAAACTCGATAACTCGACTAATTTCGATAACTTTGAAATTCGATAACTCAAAAATGTATATATCTTTGGATACCTTTATAGATTTTTAATTTTGACAGCTCCACATGTTTCGAAAGCTATCGAAAAATTTCGATAACTCCTTACACTCTGTTAACACAAAAAAATTCTATAAGCAGGGATAACTCGATAAACTTATATAACCTTGAAATTTCGATAAATCGATATATTTTGAAATTTCCATAAAATTTCAATTCGACGAATTGATCAATTTCAGTAGATCAATAGTTATCGATAACTCTGTAAGTTGAAAGTATTCGAAGCATTACGATAACTCGATAAATTTCGTTGTCTATAAATAATGATAATTCAATAAATATCGATAACTTGATAGATTTCTTTAAATTGACAAATTTCGATAATCCCATAAATTTTTATAGTTCGATAACTATCCGTAAATTTCGACAACTAAGTTGCTGTGTCTATATATGTATTTCGACAACTCAATAAACATTGATCAATTTGACTAATTCGATACTTTGTGATAACCTAATAAGCATAGATAAATTTCGATACCTATAAGTTTCGACGAATAGATGAATTTCGGTAGCTTTTATAGCTGAATTTATTTCGATTCCTATCCGAAAGTTTTAATTCAGTTACCCTAATTTTTATGTATTTCTCATTGTCTCCATTCTTGCCTTTAGCTTAATTTTTGCCTAATTTTTTTGTCTCTTTTGGTGTTCTTGGTTCGGTAGAACTCCAAACGAACGGAGACAAAATGTATGTTAGAGTATTAATATATAGATACGTTTATATATGTATGTAATTTTACTCGCGGTGCTTCCAACGGGCGAGTGACCAAAGCACTTGAGTGACTTTCGAGAGAACCGAGACTCGAAACCTTGGTAAGTGGATTTTTTCATTTTTTATATAACTTAATTTCTTTGTTTTTATTTTATTTTCTTTCAAGTTTAAGATTTTATTGTTTTAAAAAGAAAAATATTTTTTTTTCTAATTCAATTTAATTCTTATCCTGATTAAATTGTTGTTTAACAAACGTAGCCTCCATATTTTTCTTTCTGGCACTCGCTCAGAGCCAGCTGAGGTGTCTTACCAAATACAGTTTTAAAATCGTTGTTCACCACTGTGAGTGGGTAGATAAATGCTAGTAGCAGGGTTCGGAAATATTCATATATGAATCTTCGCGAACATACATATGTTGATAAATAACCCATACGCCATGGCATGCAGCAACTTAGGCAGGCAGGCCTTTTTTTTATGGGGACCAACGCCGTCTAATGTAAATATATGCATATGTATTACATACCTAGGGACATGTAATGCCCTTGAAAATATAAAATTTACTCCAACAAACCAAGAGGTATGCACGTATGTATGAGGTGTAAGGAGCGTTTTGTTTTCAATTTCAAATGTCTTGCAATAAAATTCTGGACAAGACAAATAAATATCTAAAAGGCGGCTGTGGTCAGCTTGACATATCACATATCTGTCACGCACGTGAATACAAATGTTGTTTGTCGGGAACAAGGTATTCATAGGTGTTCGTAAACTCGCTTATTGCAAATCCGCTTCGACTGTGTCCTTTTTTGACCACACGAAGGGGACCTTGACCAATTTTTTAAGTTTTTTTTTAATTTTTTTGTTGCCCATACCAATTCATTATGCGCCAAAAAGGACACTCAAAGTGCTAGATATTTAAAGACATATGTATCGTACATACATATCACACATATTACCTATGAAAGTAAAAATTCACTTGCGTGAAAATTTTCTATGGCATGCTCTTTTTCCAAAAAAAAAACACTCGCATATTCGTGGGAGTTTACATACTATAGTGGACACACAATTTTGGACAGGATAGAATAAAAACAAAAGCAACATCAGTGAAAACAATGGACATATGTACGTTGAATAATGACCAAAGTTAGAGCAAAACACCAGCTAGCCAGCGTTCAGCGAAGCGCATAACCAAAGCAGCCAAGCAGCCCGTTACACTGCAATTCAGTCGAACTGACCACCAAGTGTGCTAGTTGTAAGCTTGTTCATGAGAAAAGAAAAACAAACAACCTTGTTTCTGCTAGTGCCGGTAGTGGTTGGTGGGTTGGTTGGTTGGTTAGTTGGCTAGTAGTGGGAGAGGCGGTTGAGCGGTTAAAGCGTGTGTGCATTTACTGCTGTTCCATTTGAGGCTGTAGTATAGCTTGACATTATGAACGTAGCTAATAATGTCTGCGTATCCATGATATATGTATTTAGGTTAGTTTTGCCAACCAATATGGACTTGACTTAGATTGAGTTCAGCTGAATGCATGATAATTACCCAAGCTTGAAACTTAATGATGGGGGATGAAGCCATTCGATACACCTTTACCACAAATGCATTTTTTGCATTGCAGAAGTTATTTTTTGTTTCCAAATCAATCAGGCAACCAGCACCAACCATTACTATCCATCTTTCTCTAGGAAGTTGTTACCTACGTTACTTCTGATGCGGTGGCAAGCAACTGTGGGAATAAAGATATAAATAAGTATATAGCAATTGACAAAATGTCAACCAACGCTTCGTCCATGCAGTGCGGTTTAAGTTAAGCCGCTTTGGAATGTCAATGCGACAGTCAGTTAGCTACAAAAATATACTTTTTAATGTAGCTAAGTATGGACGTATGTACTACGTATTTTCCGAAGTATTTAATACTACTTCAGCAATTGCTGCTTACACATTTTAACAGCTGTTTTTCCACAATATTTTGGTGAAAACTTTTTGCCATAACTAGAATGTAGCACTGTTTCTATAGAGATGTTTAAATTCATTTCCCTTGCTTTTGTCGCGTCTGTGGAGAATATGTGAATTGATTTTGCTATGTATATATTAAAGCATTCAATCCCGAAGCATTTTAACAATCACGGGATTTCGGGAGGCAACAAATTCTAATCCCGAGATCCCGGTATTTTTTTTGGAATTTCGACTTCATCACAACTTTTGCAATTAACAGTAGGTTCGCCTTTTTTAAACCACATAGACTCATTGTCATCGTTTTTGGTCTTACAGGGACCTTAGTAAAAGAGTCCTTAATTTAATGTCTAAATATTTTTATAGTATTCTTAAATATCTATATTATATTGTAAAAACCGCTTACTAATTTCTTCAGAAATTCAATTTCCACAAAACGCCAACAAAATAAAATGAGGAACAACCCTTTCACACTGTCAAATCTTGTTGTGTTTTCAATTGCTACAAAATGTTTGAACAAGTACAGTTATTCAGACAGATTCTGAAATTCACGCCCGACTGCAAATGGCTCAAATTCGCTTTGAATAAAAATTTTGGTGATCTGTATATCTCTTTTTCATCATTAATTTTTTCGCTTTCGACATCTCTTTTATTCCGTAAATGACTCAAATAAAAATCTCGGGATCCCGGAGTTGTTATATCCGGATTTCGGGACATGGTAAAGTGTCCGGGATTGAATACCCTAGTATATACATATGTGTGCCACGCAACTTGTTCCTCAAGCTCCTTTGTGCTGCTTGGTTGTGCGCTTTCAAGACATAAGCATGTGTGTGTGTGTGTGTGTTCGTGCAGAATTTTTATTTATTGGTTCAATAAATGTCAACGCGTCTTTGGCATTTACTTTATACAATTTCGTACACTGCATTCACTTCTGAAAAATCCAGATTTCTTTAGTCCAGTCCACTTTTTGATTGAATCTTATTGACATTTGAAGCTGTTAGTTTTTAAACGATGTAACGTTATTCGTGGGAGAGGGAGGAGGTCGAGTTAAAATGATGCCCTGCAACTTGTAACACTACCAATTTTCGGGTTCTCGGAATTTTCTGATAAATGATTTAAAATAAAGATTTCGGTTTGAAATATGCAATTTTTTTGTAATTTTTGAGGTGACTTTTGCGCAAAAATACTAACATGAGATTAATTTTTCTTTGCGAGAATGCTAATTTCACCCATTTTGAAATGGACCACCGAATGCCTGTAGAAGGGGGCAGGGAGGAGAAGGGTGGCATTTCTTAAATTTTATACCACGGCCATTTTAATGAGTGTAGTTTTAGGTGACACACCCCTTCTCCCTTCGCTCTCCAACAAAACATCATTGTACAAATAACCGAACATTTCCCACGCTTAAAATTAAATCCTCTGATGTATTGTTTGATTGCTATAAATGTGGCAAGGTAGCTCACAATTTTGTACAATTAATGAAACTTAAAAAAATTATTTTTTTGTCAAAAATTTTGAAATGAAACCATGATTCGTGATTATTATTATTATTATTATTATTATTATTATTATTATTATTATTATTATTAATCATGAAATGAAACTAGCTTCTTTTTTTATCATGGTTTTATGCACTGTGGGTTTTATAGTTGATACTGTGGATATTTTTTCTGTACTGCCGAAGGATTAATGCCAACGCTTTCTAGATCGATTCAAAAAGCAAATGGTGGTATTTTTTTAAACAGCCCACTATTTCTCATTCTCTAAAATTATATACACTTTTGTTTCTATAAAAGAATTATTTTTGCAAAATCGTTTAAAGCCGTTGAAGTCGCCAGCAGCAAGCTCAGCCTAGCATCACAAAAAATTTTTAATTAAACCTCAAATAAAAACATCCAAACTGCTTTTAATAAAAACAATGTCTTTTGTTCCTTTATTGCATTCCAATAAAAAGCTTCAGCCAAATTTCCAAACTACTTTTTCTTCTTCTGTTTGCCATCATCGTCGTCATCTTCACCACTCTTTAACGAACAAGGCGGACATGAGTGAAGGTAGCCGCCTTCTGCCATACGCATGAAGGACTTCTCCGCATCATAGTTGCTTAAATTACCAAAATATAGAATAGGGAACTGTTATTTACCAAATATTTAAATGCAAAACTTTCGAAAACACTGGCTCTGCTAACCTATAAAAATTGCGATACTTCTTTTTTTTCGGCTTGTTGTGCAGCAAATTGAATGTGAACGCGACAAATAAGGCAGATGCGACTGCAACAGTTACATTCCGTAGTGCCATTTGACGATGGTTGTGAAAAAGCTGCGGTGGCAGCTTACATGGAGGCTTCATTTTTTGCTTGTTCAAAGTGGACGACATCACTTGCTGTGCGTTTCAGGAAACTGCAAGCTGAAGATGCAAATGTGAACTGTGAAATCTGAAAGGAAAAATAAATTCAAAAGATTGTGACAAAAGCCAATCAATACATACCACACGCTTGTGTTGCGGGCCAATCTAGTCCGGCTTGTAGCCAATTTAATTAGACTCGCGTTGTTTCTAAAAAAATCTGTAAATGAAATAAATTTGTTGAAGTTTCGTTTTTTGACTTTTGAGTTGAGCAAATTACAAAAGAGTTTGTGACAAGACGAAAAATGTAAATACCCTGCAAACCATTTTTTCAGAGTATTCTGAATCGTAAAGAATTTTTAAAGAATTCGGAAAGATCACATCCGTTTTTTTGTCGAGGGCTGCAGGGCTGCAAACCAAAGTTCCCGAAATCTTAACGAAATCTTTAGGAGTATCTGATTTCTGTAACGATTTTTTTCCGAATCTTCAAAGAAAATTATATGAAGTGGTTGACACGAACTCGTAAAGAAATTTCTGTACGAAAAATAAAGAAAATTCTGAAAAAAGTCTGCAAGAAATTCTTTACATAGCAGCATTATTTTCATTTCTTTACCGATTTTCTTCCGAAATTTCGGAAAAGAATGGAAGTGTGCGTAATTTATTTCATTTTAGAAAATTCGGCAAAAAATCGGATGGGATCTTTCCGAATTCTTTAAAATTTCTTTACGATTCAGAATACTCTGATAAAATGGTTTGCAGGGAGGGTATGCTTATTTGACATTTTGTTTGAATGTATTGGTTGATATTTTTTCACAGTTGTCGTTTTCGTTAACCCAATTGAAATCCAATTTAAATATTTTCTTATAGTGAAAAATATTTTCAAGTTACATAAAATAAAATAACGAGAAAAACCAAATTCCAAGCAAATCAAGCATGAAGCGTAAGCGATTATGACCGGATGCAGTTCCTACATAAGTCAAACCGTGTTCCGAACACAACTTTGAGTGAATAATGGTGGGCTGACTTTGTAAAATGGTCCCATAGATTAGGCGGTAAAACAAGCATCACTTAGCTTATTTTGGAATGTACAAAATTTGTATGTATTTCTTCAGCCGCTTATTCACATCTGAAAGAGGATAATGCATGAATTGATGCAAGTAAAGACGGTTTATGCAGATAAGCAAGCGCGTTTGTTAACCGTATAAAATCTATGTACATATATACACATATGCATACATATATATCAAAATATTCACAATGACGAGATGAATTGGTCTAGGCCTCTCTGTTTGTAATCACGCTAACTTGAACAAAATTTCGATATTTTAACTAAAGTCGGTGTCGAAGTTGCCTTTGGTATAATTTAGGTTAGTGTTAAATTTTGGCGAAATCTGCCAATAACCACGAACACCTCCATCGTAGTAATTAAAATATTTTTGTTTTATTATTTTTTTACGAATTTTGCTGTTCAAATTTACATTCCAAATATATCAACAAACATTTGTGGGTACTCTTACATCAGTCGTTGCCTATGGGTTAATGACAAAAAAATCCTATACATTCACAATATTTCATGTATTAATTTTCAAATAAGCATATTGTCAATGGCTGGTTTACTGTATACTGTGCTCTGATCGTTGTATGTAATCCCAGCAAGACAATTGTATCTAACGAACCTATTTAAGCAATTTCCATGTCCATGTCCTTGTGGTTCAGGGACCAAAAACCATTCCGACCAGCAGTAAGAGCGAAGCGAGATAGAAGGGCCGCACAGTGGTTCCAAACCAACGAAAAGCGAAACAAATTCAATATCTCGCAAACGGTTAGCACAAAAAAGCTGAAAATTGGTAGAATGAAACTTCAAGGACCATGTGATAGGAACTTAGAAAAAAAGGCCAATAAAATGGCTGCCCAAGATTTCCAAAAAGGGCTATATGCATTTTTGTTCAAAATTTTGTATTCAACATCTTGATTTTCTTTAATCGGACAATGGATTTGTATTTAACGTCGTCTAAAACACATGAAACCGATTCTTGTCAAATAGTTTGGACATGGTGCTTGGTTATCTTTACATAGATTGCACGAAGTTTTTGAGGGGATAAGGACTTTTAAAGTCCTGAAGCACTCAAAAAGGTAGTTTTAAGCAGCTGACTAGACTTTTATCAAGTTGTAAAAGTGTATACAATACTGAAATATTGTTCTCCGTTTGAAGAGATTTGAGCATTTTTTTAGGCAAAAGGTCGGCGCGCCTTTATAAGGAAGCCATTTCCTCTCTCGGGGAGCTGTAACCCTGACTTAGTGGCAGTGCATAGGGGTGAAATCCCTTGCAAACCACGAGCCAGAGCTTGGGTTCTAGAAGAACCCCCGAGTCCTTAGGGGATTTTGAAAATCATCTAGATCTCCAACGACGCGCAACCAGTCCTTGGTTGCAAAGTAGTAGAAATCAGCGAGGTTAGGTAGCAGCAGCATTACATTACCTTGGTAATAAACGAGGAATCTCTCCCAACTCATGCAGATCGCAAAAGAATCATTAGGCTACGGCTTTTATTCCATTTCCCTCAAAACCGAAAAAGAGAATGAGGTTAAAATGACAGAACCGGGAAGCACCATGAGTGAACCCGGGCTCATAATCTTCCGCCTCAAGGCGGCTGAGCGTTCCCACCCCTGTCCATGTCTAGGAGGTCCGAGAAACTCGCGAGGTCGCTTGGCCGGTGGTTGAACCAGACTCGGTAGAGGAAATAGAGAGTGACACGGGGACGGTCAATTAAGCGAAAATCATAAGTCGCGGCAATGAGTTGGACACAAATTCCTTATGTCTTATTAATTAAAAAATTCGAAAAAGATATATTCCATTGTTATTCCATTATTAGACTAGGCTTAAAAGTTGCAGAATAAGCGAAAATTTTTTAGTAAAAGTTTTCAAGAAAATTTGGTTTTTTTTTGAAATCCACATTTTATATTCAATAATTTTATTGAGCTTGAAGCCGTGTTTAATGAAAATTAACTAGCTCAGTGAGTAGACTCTCAGTGAAGAAGTCTGATGAAGAGATGTGGTGGTCTACGAAATAGCAGCTATAACTTCTACAAAATGTAAATTGTTGTTTCTTCCACTAACATTTTCATTAAAAATGGCCCCAAGCTCAATAAAATTTTTGAATATAATTGCTATAGGGCCATAAATAACAAAAACAATATAAATTTTATAGTGAAAATTTGTAAATTTTATACAAATTTTGTAGAGATACGATTAAGAAATTTGTTCGATTTTGTATACAAAAAGAGTTTTAAAACTTATAAATTTTGAAAATAAAATGGTATCAATCGGCTTATTTTTTGCAAAGTTATGGCTATCTCTCAATTGGGACTATAACATAAACAATTATATATAAAAAGAAATTCTTTGATCTTCAATTTTTTTTTAAAGTGGTCGTTCTGATTTTTTTCCAAATGATATTCGAATTTGAAATTGGGAATTGGAATGACCCATATGCATATAATTATTTCATTTCCGTAATTATGATATTTTAGTAAATTTCATTCGATATCAATTTTATAAAATTTAGCTCATACATTTGTATCCATGTGTGAACATGAACAGTACCAGAAAAAATGTTCGCGTACATCCCATAGTCTACACCAGTGCTCGTCAAACTTTTGAGTGTGACGGACCGGCTGCAGTTTTTCTATTACGTCGGGGACCGGTACCTTTTTTTATTGATTATTTTTCGT
Organism: Rhagoletis zephyria; assembly: GCF_001687245.7. Lineage (NCBI taxonomy): Eukaryota > Metazoa > Arthropoda > Insecta > Diptera > Tephritidae > Rhagoletis > Rhagoletis zephyria. The sequence goes on from NW_016168636.1 coordinate 15,934, forward strand.
TTACGATCATCTCATATATGTATTAAAATTTGTTTAAATGAATTTCTTTATTAGCCGGGTGTCTATATATGACCTATTACCATTTAATGATAGCAGATATTAGCGATTTTTTATGAATGTATAACAAATTTAAGTTGTTTTTATTATACAAGTTGTATATAGCCTCATTAAACAGTAATATAAAACATCACAAATGTAATAACTGTAAAGTTATAATAAGGTGCGTTCGTTTAAAATCTCCAACAGAAACCAACCAACTGCCAAATTCCGGCGAAATGTCATCTGTTCGCTCACAAGAGAGAAATATCCAAAATAGTACGCGAACAGAAAATTTGCAGAAACTTGCAAGTTAGACGAACAGCTGATATAATTTTTGTTTACATTCAAAAGTGTAAAATTTAAAACGTTCGAAAACTCATTACAAAGTGGTATCCTGGCACAGTTTATTGATTAAACAAATAACTACTTACTTCTTACAAGTTTAATTAGTCGCATTTTGTAATTTTTAACTTCCAAACCATCAAATTCAATTTTGTGATTTGCGTAAATGCCAACCAGCGGTTTTTGATCAGCTGTTTTCCTGTTGGCAAATTGCTGTTGGCAAAAATTTTTCCAACAGAAACCAGCAGCTTCCCCTCAAAATGAAATGTCACTTTGCTCTCTCAATTTCCCCTACTTTGCAAGTTTTTTGCGTACGCGAACGCAAAAACTTGTAAGTTTTGGTTGAACATGAACAATTAACAGCTACGCGAACGAACCTATAATAAGACATATTATAAGCACGTCGAGTTTTATTAAAATTATATTAATGCTATTGGAAGGTGTCATTCCTTGTAAAGTTACGAAAGTCGATGTTTACTAATGCGAGAGGTGAGCCTGTTTATTATTTACAAGCTTATCAAGTCGTGGCTCAATTGTGGGCAGTGCGACACGCAATGGAGAACTAATATTTAAACTGTTCCTGTACTTTGTCTTAATAATACTCATGGTTGAAAACCCAGTCTCACAAAGGTAAGATGAAGGAAATGGGAGTAGAGCTTTCAGAGCAATTTCAGCAAGTTCCGGGTATTCTGCTTTGACATGAATCCAAAATGACGCAAGTGATCGTTTAAAAAATCGTTGTCCATTTCGCGACGCCCTTTGCGGACCGGCGACTTATGGCTTACGGACCGGCACCGGTCCGCGGACCACCACTTTGACGAGCACTGGTCTACACCATTTGGAAATTTTTGTTATTTTGGCGAAGGTATTTTATACTAATATTTTTGTTTTTCCAAATTGTCTTGGAAAAATACTTTTGTCTCATGGGTGTACGGCAAACTTTTTTTTTGTAAGATGGTTCGGTCGTATGTACATGTAAATATGTAAATATGCGATAACCAAGCATCATAAAAAAACCGAGTCTCTGTTTCTTTTCATCTTCGAGGCAATGCACTTTATGTCACAGGAGCGCTTAAAAATACTGTGATTTTACCTTATAAGTACAATCTCGCCTAAGGTGCGGTATGAATTTGAATGCCGCTTGCAGCTTTCAACGTTGCTGCTGTGGAAGTTGCAAAAGTTACAAGTTCGTTCGCTCTGTCGTACTTTTTCTATTCCTATTAAAAAAAAATACAACAGATTTTGTTGTTACTATGTATAAACATACATATTTATATGTATGTATGCACGCCGGTTATTCACTTTTGTTGTTGTCAAGGTTGCTTGTGCTACCCTGCCTCAGATTGTTTATGCAGTTTGTACTTTCTTTGGTGTTGTTGTTGTTTATATCAAAAATAGCATGATTTCTTTTTCGTTGCACCGAAAAACTTTTCCTCTACAATTTCCAGCTGGATTGTTTTTCGAAGGTGATGTTGGTTGCCGCCGGTGGGCTAGCGCGTTAAGGGCAGGGGATGGTAGTAATTGCAGCAACTACAGCTGCATTTTGCAACAAAATGTTGCAGTTGGCTGTTACGGACGGTAGCAAATAGCAAGCTGCGGTGGCATCTACGTCAAATCCACTTTCAGTTGGCCTTTTCGTTGCCCGGAATATGTTGAAAATTTCATTTGATTGCAAACTTTCCTTAACGTTGTTGTTCATACATACTATGTACAGCTATATGTTTATGGGTGTATGTATGTATATGCGCATGGTTATATACATCTGCGATGGAGTGCAATAGTCTGTACGTATGTATGTACCAGTCCCTACAGCTTGCACTTTCTTTGTATTTACTATGTATACACACTTGCCACAGTTTATTTGGACTGACTCCAAGTGAAATGGTGCGAAAGAGATTTGTCGGAGCTCGCTATCTTCTAANTATCATCTGATGTAGTTATTTGGAAAAAATATTTCAAAAATAAATTTTATTTATACAATTTTATATTTTTTCGAAACTTGTAGATCTGCTGCATTACTCTATTTTTGTAGCTGAATTTCCCGCCAGGAACTCATCACATCCATTTGTGCTTTGGATATTAAGCAACTATAAGCGGGCAAAAGTCCAATTTAAGGTAATCAGTGCGCTCTATAAAATCAAAAATGAAAATACCGTTTAGAAGAAATATAACCTCACACAAATTGTAGTTGGAATTTCTGAAGGCATTGCTGTTGCTGCGCTGATAGCGCGCACTAAGCGTGAAAGTGAAAATTTCTGAAGTTAGTCAATTTTATTGTAGGTCTATTTATGTATTAGTTATCTGCGCACTTTTGTGTTAGCTTCTTGATTGCATGAGCTGCGGATATTATTGAAAAGTTATACCGTAAGTAGATTGGAAGAGTATATATTTACTGTATTTGTATGAAGTAGCCCTGCAGTGATAAATTATCAATTTTTTAAAATAACTAGCTTAAGTGGCTTCTAGTTAGTTTTTTTGGGGAATTTAGATAAATAACTCGCTTTTAATTAGCTACGACAAAAACCAACATAAAGTGAGTTGCAAACACATGCGGAAGTCATGCAGACGTAATCGGGAG
>NW_016168637.1:0-17108 GCF_001687245.7 Rhagoletis zephyria
ACTAGCCTGAACATTTTGCAGGTTATTGCATTCACCTTATCCATTGCTCCATGATGGCAGGAATAGTCTCTTTGAATGGGAACGAAAGCAGGGCACAGGCGCGTTGCCCATATGGAAATAGAGTACGCAGCATCGAGTAAAGTTTTCTGTAGAATTTGTAATGCTATAGGAATATCTCGCATTTCGAAAAATTCTATTCAGATTTACGGCCAGATGTGGTTAAATAATTTTTCCCGCAGTAATTCTGAATAAGAGCGAACTAACCTAGAATCAATTTGCCTTACAATTTTGATCCATTAATACTAACAAAACTTAACAACTTGATTCTTAAAAAACATTAAAGTAAATGATTTACTAAACAGGCATCGAAAAGAACGCTGTGTTTTAGCTACAAAGTAATGAATCTAAAATATTACCTTTTAGAAAAATCATGTTTTTATAGCTTTGATTTACTTACACCACTTTCGAAATCTCTTGAATAATCGGCCTATAAATTGTTAAAATAAGAAAGTTCCCGTTTTGATGCAGAAATGCATCTAGATGCTTTAGGAAAAGAAGATTTTGAAAAAAATTAATGAAAAATGAAATTTTTAAAATCACTTGCAAAATATCTTCCATAATNATTTGAACCTTTGAAAAGTTATAAGACAAAGTTGTCTATTTAAAATTGAAATCTATAAAAAAAAAACGTTCATTGCTCTCTCTGACCTGAGAACCCTTAAAGAACTTTATCTCTTTTTATTAAACAAGTTCACATACATACGTTACTCAAAACTGCATATTAGTAAATATGTATACATGCATACATACTTACATATATAGAGGTTCAGCTCCCAAAATACACAAAAATCGCTGCCGGGAACGCAAACACCTGGGTACTCGTATCAAATGTAAAATAGCTTACAAGCGATGTAAATTTCGGAAATTTTGTAGTACCACACGGCTGTAAAATGTATTAGGGCGACAGTAATGGCAGCTACCAAGCTGCTGGAGGGACACAGTTGCAACCATGGATCCCTTCTATAATGTATGTATGTATGTATATATGTAGGTATGTATATGCGCTTATAATGGTGATGCTTCCAGAAATTGCGCCATTTATGTAGCAACAAAGTATGTACATACATACATACAATGTTCAGTTGTATTTACCAGTGCAAAAACAACAAAAAATGGAACAACAAAATTGGCACAGAGAAGAGTAAAGTATAATAATACACTCGGAGCATTGTGGCGCGATTATTTCTATTGCAAGAGGGGCAGATTTTCTTTTCCAACAAAAAAAATATATAAGTTACAGTTAAACGTAGGCTAAGTTTGGCGCGCGCTGGGTTCACAGGTAAAGGCCTACCCAACTAGGCTTAGAATCGCCTATGTGTTAATAGCAAAATGTCTGACATGTATAAAAATAAAAACAATTCCCCATACGAGCAGCTGATGCAGAGAGCGCGCGAGCTTCTTTGAGTACCCATTGGCAGCATCTCTGCTAGGACGTATTCTTCTCTATATACATAAGAATGTGTATGTATTACTCCTAGTCTGTCATCTGTTACAGGAAGCTGTGCATAAATGATAAGGCTCGACGCAGTCTATATATGGGAATAAATGTCAAGCTAACAACAAGGCGCCACATACGCGCTACCAAACGGGTGTAAGCTGGGCAACAACCCACCAACTATGCGCCCTGATTGCCTGTTAGCAGAGTCTACAGATACTCTTTTTCTTGGGTAAGATTACAACGCCCACGCAGTCAACTTTCCCCTAATTTTTTTTTTTTTTTGCGGTTAGTGTGTGCCTATTGACGGTTTTTGTGTGTGCCTTTGGGTGCCCAAAGTGGGTGAGGTGCGACCACAACACATACATACACACATGTATATGCATGTAGGTTGTGTTCATATCATGAATTGATAATATCACAGGCCACGTGGGATTTGTGAGCGGCATTCCCCTAGACACACACATGCACACACACGCGCAGGCACATGCAAGGTACCATAGGGAATGTGTGCATAGATGCTTCGCCGTTCGCTGCCGCCATCGGAACCACGTGGTCGCATGCACTGCAGGCGCTGCACACAAATTCTTATCAGAGCGGCGACAGTATTAGGTGTCACAAAATGGCGCAGCAAGTGGGTTGCGGTCGTGAGGTAAACAAATACCCAGTCACATATGTATGTACGAACGTGTGCAGGCTTGAGCGCACCTACTTGAAGGGAATTGTGTGACGCTGAAAGAAATACTTCGGCTACAAATACACGATGAAAAGTGTACGCGCGAAGCGCCTAAAAGTAGGTAACTTGTGGCGAAAGTTCATACATCATTAAGGGTAAACAATAACAATAGCAATAACATAAGTAGTAGTAGCTGCAAGCACAAAAGTAAGTGGCAGAAAATGGTAACATATAGAGCAAACATCTCTGTGTATTCTTTTATTTACAATTCTTTTTACGAAAATGTATGCATTCATTGGTATTTGTATGTGTGAGTTTAGTAGTCGGTCACTGCGCAGGTTTGCTTTTCCACCCTACTAATAAAGTAGCGTATCCTGTCGGCAGCTACACCCAATCGCGCGCACGAGCTTGCCTTCGTTTAACCAACACCCACTCGTGTGTGTAGTCGCTCTATAACGCCTAAAAGTCGACTACAACTAACTACTTTCACTCATTCGCTGCGCGCCTGTTGAAAAGCGACGTCGGTGACTTGACTGTTTTCACATTAAAATACCAAATTTATTGCCGCTCATCCATCAAATGTGCATACCGTGCGAGTTTTCCCAGCTCACAGCAATTTAGCCATTCAGCCATGACACTCTTGCAGTGTTTCTATTAGTGTGCTTTTAGGCGTTTATCGCATAGTTTTTCATTACTCGTTTATGGTTAGAGCATCTAATTTTCTAAATAAATGTCAGCTATGGCATTTCTAACCGTAAGCTATTTCCTAAAATTTCTATGCGAATATTATTTGAACAGGCGCTGATGAAGCGGCAGTAGTAGTTCGCCGTTAAAAATGTGAAACTTATTTTCTTATGCCGCTCAATGGCTGAAAGCGGCGGAGCATACGAAAGTGGTATCGCTGGCGAAAGGTCTCCAGTGTGGTTGAGTGGCGTCGTTAGCTTGTGGTAAGCAATCTTTTTGATTTGTGCTTGCTGAGTATGGTACTTTTTCCCAGCATTGTTGTTAGAATAAGGATTCTTATTTTTTGGCGCGAAGTACTTGCAACCTCGTGCTGCTATCCTGTCGAAGTGTGACGAAAATGGAAATTTTTTGAATACGTTACCTTGCATTCACAGCGTTGTTTGTACGTAAGACAAGTAAACTGCATTGGAGACGAGATGGCAAGCTTTGGTTTATATAAAAAAAAAAAACAAAACCATTTAGGTAAATATCATCTCGGCGAATAGGTAAAAATTTCCCTGTTTTTATGTAGTTTTTGGGGACGGCTGTTAAATTTTTATCTTGTCATAGAACGTGGAGAACACGGGCATATTAACTTCGCCGCACGCCACAAATTACAAATTTTAATATTACTAAATGTAGGCTTATGAAACATTTCATATATATTTGCCAGAATATTTATGGTTACATTAATGAAGTTCCAAAAACGCAAAAATTGAATTTAAGATTTTAAATTGGTGGCAACCCTCCACAAAAACCTAAAAAAATATTGCAAAGTACTCAGTTATAAGAGGTCCGTGTGTACCGATACAAAAGTTCTAACTTCAAAAAATAAGCTCTTTAATTTGTCATCCCATTTTTGAAATTGAAATTGATTTGAAGAACGGTCCTTCTCGTATTGTTTATCTTATATTATATTAATATTATATTAATACGCTAACATAAATATTAGCTCTGATCCGGTACCCCATGAGCTTACAGATTTTTACACGAACTTGCAGGAAGTTACAGGAAAAATGATCCCGTACTCCAAATTCCTCCAAAATCCTGTAAATGAGAGCGGTTTTTGGATATTTTCTTCTGGTAAAATCATAAAAAGTGTCCAGCGATCGCTAGTTGACGTTTTTACAGGAAAAATGCTTCTTTTGTTTTTTATTGGTATGTACTCACTTTTTACTCTCACTTCAGAGAGTAATTTTGCTGTTTGACATTTTTACAGGATTTTACACGAAAAGTATTGGATTAGAGCTACTGTCGCTGTTCGTTTGGCGATTCTACCGAACCGATTTCAAAACCAAGGACACCATTGGAAAGGTATTTTTCTATAGAAGCAAAATTGTAGATTGTTTATTAATATATATATTTTATAAATATATATATTGCGTATGAGTTACCTAAATTCGACCAAACACATATGTATATAATACATACATAGATTCCCAGACTGCGGCACTTTGTTCTTAATTAAAAGTATTTAAATTAAAATCGTAGTATGACGCACGAAGTATAAAGTGGTCAAAATATTTGACGTTGATTTTGCAATTAGCCAATCTTCCTCAACTTTGACAGGTTTTGATGGTAAATTGCTTGTCGCAACGATAAACCTAAGTAGAACTATATATGTACATATCTACATACTTATGTTTGTGGATACTATTTTCTTCTCCGACAAATTGATACAATCATAGGACTCTTTAGAAAGCAAAACTTATTACTACTTTATCAAGTGATAAGATAGTACGAGTAACTTCGAGTACTGAAGATCCTATCTGGTAAGAGTTAAAACAAGTGCCTCTTAAATTAAACTATGTATGTATGTATATGTACATGTAAATTGGCTAAGTGATATTTTTGTATAAAAATCGGCGCTACCATCCTTTCGATTATATTGCTAATTTGGTAAACATTCAGAGTAGCCATGAAAGCAGTGACTGTTCTATTACTCGCAGTTGCCACAGGTGAGTTAATCTACTTTCAAAATATACTGTATGTGCACCTTGAACCAAATATATTCTTTCGTATCTTATAGCTGTGGCCATTCCCATTGATGAGGATAGGCAATCCGGCGAAGATGGCTGGTATGTGCCCCAACTCGATGGCTCCTTCGAATGGATGACCGTGGCTGAATCCGAAGATTTAGCTAAGACACTAACCGGTCGTACGTCTACAGTTTCGGTTTATTTCTACTTGTACACCAACGAGAACCCAAGCAGCCCAGATACTTTGGTTACCGGAAATGTGCAATCGTTGAAAGCTTCGCATTTCGACAATAGTTATCCCACTAAATTCATTATTCATGGCTGGCAAAATAGCTACGAGTCCGCTTTGAACCCGCAAATCCGTGATGCCTTCTTGTCCAATGGTAAATACAACATTATTTCGGTGGATTGGAGCGACAAAGCCACATCCAATTACGTTACCTCGAAAAGCAAAGTTTCCGAGGTTGGTAAACAGGTTGCCGCCATGATTGACTTTTTGTACAAGGAGGGTGGTCTATCATTTGACACCCTGCATGTAATCGGTCACAGTTTGGGCGCCCACATCTCTGGTTTTGCCGGCAAAAATGTAAAAAATGGACGCATTCAACAGATTACCGGCTTGGACCCGGCATCGCCGTTGTTCAGTTATGATAAACCAACTGAACGTTTGTATGAAAATGATGCCGAATATGTCGAATCCATCCATACATGTGGTGCTATTTTGGGTTTCTTGGAACCAATTGGCAAAGCTGCCTTCTATCCCAACGGTGGCAAGAGTCAACCCGGTTGTGGTCTGGATATTACCGGTGCATGCTCGCACGGACGTTCATGGATGTACTATGCTGAAGCTATTTCCGAAAATGATTTTCCATCGGTGAAGTGTGAAAGCTATGAAAAGGCTGTGAAGAATTCATGTGGTAGCACTTATTCCTCAATTCGTATGGCCGCCCCCAGTAACATTGTCAGTGCCTCCGGTAATTTCTACGTGCCCGTAAACAAGAAGAGCCCATATGGTATGGGTCAGTAGGTCGTACAAGAATTTGGTCTAAAATTCGGAATTCACGAAAACAAACCGAAATTGCTAGTTATATTCGTGCTAATGTAAATAAAACCAAATTTATTTTATGCCTTTAATATCCTTGATTTCTTATAATTTTTTAAACAATTTGCCACTAGCCATTAGTGTGACTTTATTTTGCGGCAGAAGGTTTCTCGGAACCCTCTTCGTCAGATTATATTTCGTTAGGCTTGCAATAAAAGTTATCGAATATATCTTATGTAGTCCAAAAGTAAAACTAGAAAATTAACTGGAAAAACTTCGGATCTCAGCGTTAATACACTTAACACCTGCAATGTCCTGAGATTAGACTGGGAGATCTCTTATTCTTCCTATTTGGCACTTTCGGATTTGCGCCAGTTNGGAACCCTCTTCGTCAGATTATATTTCGTTAGGCTTGCAATAAAAGTTATGGAATATATCTTATGTAGTCCAAAAGTAAAACTAGAAAATTAACTGGAAAAACTTCGGATCTCAGCGTTAATACACTTAACACCTGCAATGTGCTGAGATTAGACTGGGAGATCTCTTATTCTTCCTATTTGGCACTTTCGGATTTGCGCCAGTCCATTCCAATTGAAGACAGGTTCTTCTGCAGTTTGTCCTTCTGTTGTGTTCGTGGGCGCCCTTTCTATCGTTGTCTTTAGTTTGAAAACTATAAACATATTTGAAGTATTGGAGGAGGGTTGCCACCAGTTTAAAAATGNTTATTCTTCCTATTTGGCACTTTCGGATTTGCGCCAGTCCATTCCAATTGAAGACAGGTTCTTCTGCAGTTTGTCCTTCTGTTGTGTTCGTGGGCGCCCTTTCTATCGTTGTCTTTAGTTTGAAAACTATAAACATATTTGAAGTGTTGGAAGAGGGTTGCCACCAGTTTAAAAATTTAATTCAATTTATTAAATATGTTAAATGAATTGTTAAAATATGAGTATCAATCGAATGGGGTTTGAAAAATCATTATTTCTGAACTATATTTAGCGGGGTTGCCACATGTTTAAAAATAAAATTTAACTTAATTCAACAGTTAATGCAAATATGTATCGCAGTGTTAGACGAAGGATATTTAAAAATGTCTTTGCCCGAAACTGCTTTTGATGAGGGTTGCCACCTGTTTAAAAAGTCGAATTTAATTAACTTTTAGGCGAGTTATTGGAAACATGAAGCGAAAGGGTGTTAAGAAAACTTGAGTTTGAACATTTAGATCGTTTGAAGAGGGTTGCCCCCTATTTGAAAAATCCAACTCAACATAAATTAGGCAATAACCTAATTCAAACATGTATTCAAGTTTGTGTTTATATATTGGCGCCAAGTGAAAGAGTGTTAAGAAATATTTAGTTTGAAAACAAGAAATATTTATTAGGTGTTTGAAGAGGGTTGCCACCTGTTCAAAAGTTTAAATTATTTAAAAAGTTACTTGCGTTATTAAAATATGGGTGTCAATCGTGGAGGAGATGAAAAGGCTTTATTTCTGAAATATATTTAGGAGGTGGTGGAAATAGGCTATAAGAAGAAATATGACACCCGAATCGCTTATACCCTGATTAACATTTGAAATATTTTTTGGGAAGAACGAAATCATTATCTGCCCTTAGTCCGGCACACCGATGGCCCTAAGAAGACCTTTGGAGGATCAAGTAAAAAAATAACAATTATAGAAGCAGAGTCGTATGTTAGAAAAAAACTATGCTTAGTTTATAGGTATGTATGTATATGTATATGTACGTATATAATCGAAAACATGTGGTTGCGGCTAGCCGATGTTAAAATTTCTTTGCATTTTTGGGCGCATAATTTATGCTGCATAGAGTCGGATGCGTATCCTGGCTGCAACAAGATAGTGGTCCGAGCCGATGTTTGGGCCTCGAAGTGTATGTATGTACGTGCAAAAAGCTGGCACAGTGTCTTCCGTCTATCACAACATGATCGATTGGCTAGAAGCTATAGGAAAATTATTGGTGAGGAGGTGTCCATCATTTGATGTTTCGTGGGCCAAAACCTAAGCCTGCATTGCACAAAATATTGGAAGTACGCTCTTCTTCTGTCTCAGTCATAGAAGCCAGATGCTATTGCGTATGTATTCGCGTATGTTTCGCTTTGGACTTTTAAACATTAGCTTCTACATTTGCTTTCAAATGGAAATTCGCCTACATACTAGCTAAAGCACATTTCGCCTGGTACACAGGCACTCTCAGATGGGGTGCGCTTCTTCAGCGTTTAACCCTTATGCTTTTCATTTTCAATAAGGGTATTCACGATCCGGTGCATACGGTCTATCATGGTACATACATAGATAGCATAAATAGCATGATTTTTGTTGTTTCATGTGCTCAAACAACAACAAAATTAGCCAATAATGCTATCTATGCACCATGCTAGACAGTATGCACCGGATCGTGAATACCCCTAATATCTTTGGGAAATTTTGTACAAGCACACATTGCGTTTCTATGTATGTATCTATGCACATATAAACATATGTACTTGAGCGCTTTAATTGCTCCATTCAAGGCAACAACAATTTATGTACATGTAACGTTAAAAACTTTCGGGCATTCGTACGTGCAGCCGCCAAACGTACAGCAAGACCGCCATGCAAGGGCCGCCCAACCAAGTAAATACCAGAAAATTACACAAAACATTTTACGAGCCTAAAAGCAGAGCGGCGCAGCGACTAAACACACAAGCACCTTGCGTGACAGCGGCGAAGCGTTTTGAATTCGCTGCTAGCCTGGTAAAAAATACAAAAAGATTGATGACTTGACATTTTAATGATGTGTTAAGTGCTCGTAAAAACCGCAAAGTCAACGAAAGGGCCGACCGAGACCGTACATACAATGTATAGATACGAAAGCGGGCTGCGGGCTGCGGGCTGCGGTCTGCGGGAGCAAGACTAAATTTTCTAGAATACTTTTCTTTTCTTTTTGGCTTCGTAGCAAATTCGTTGGCTCTGCCTGGTTGTGGGTGAGTGCGGCCATCTTTTTTTGGAGTTATTTTTGTTAAGCTTTTGCAAGAAGTTTACTTAAGCGTGCATGCATGGATGTGCATACATGTGTGAGTGTTTGTTTATGCATCGCTAGAAATTTGTCAAACTGATATTTTGTTCATCAGCCAGCTGACTATGTTGGCCTGCTAAATGAACCCCAAAATGATATTTTTTTAATGCCCTGACGAGTACGCTACGAGGCGCCGCATATCCAATTTACATATCCAACTCACAATCGGAGGGCATATGTGTTTCCGTTTGCTTAGAGCATACAATTGCTGCAAACATACATACATACATACATACCTACTTGTAGCAGAAAAAGCTAATGCTTAGACGATTCTAATTTGTAAACATCGCCCGCAGCTATTGTGCTGCATAAGCGTCTGACTACCGGAGAAAGTTTATAGAAAACTTTTTCAAATATTTACACAGAAGACTGTCTGTTCGCCGCATTGTGTTTATTTGTGTGCGGACGCTGCAATGCTTGCTGAAGAACTTTTAATGCCACTTTCTCCAGGCGTTGAGTTCGGTCTGTCTGCTCGTGGCTGTGCACCTGTTACGACAAAGCCTTCAGTTGACTCTTTAAGACGCCATTTTGTTGGCAGCCATGCGACGATGCTGGCATATGTGTGACCCGCTCTTGAAGACTGGTGGCATATGCTACCAGCGATACGCTTGAAAATTGTTCAATTCTTCCACGCAGACATGTGTGAGCTACCGATTTTGTTTAAACTTAAAAAATAACTTTAAGCTGAAAGCATGCGGCCAACAGACATTACGGAAATACGTGGCTGTAAAACCTAATAAATGTGCTGACAAAAATTAATTGACTTGTCAGCTAGTCAGCCAGTCAGCTAGCCCGCCAGTCAGCCAGTCAGCAATGCACTCCAGCCACCACACAACCAACACATTTGCTTTTTAATTTTTTTCCCCCTCCTCCAGGTAAGACTTTTGTGTAGCAGTGGCACCGAGCAGCGATTGTATGGCGCTCATGGCATCGGCGAGCTACTTGCTGGCGCCTGCTGCGCTGCTGGTTGAAAACAGCGAAATTTAGATGGAGCCGCTCTTTATCTTTTGCGGCACATCTTTGCGGGCGTTTCCCCCGCTTGCGTGGCGCCAAATTGGCTGCAGTGATAAAAGTGAAAGTAATTTCTAATGCGGGCAAATTTTTTCTAAGCAAACAATCAAACAATCTGCTGTCCCGCCCATCCTTGCACTTGCATTTTAAACATGCCCACGTTTATCCTGCAGGCGCGCCAATGCTAGCCGGCATTTTTGTGGGGTTTATGTCGTCATATATACACACTCATTGTGGTTGGCATCTAATGGAATTCCAGCGGCATGCGAATGCGGAACTAACGCATTTTCTAAAACCCGGCCAACAAAGTGCGCCAGCAAGCAAAGCCGGAAGTAAATTTTTTAAATACCTCTTCCCTCGTCTCGTCTTCGGCGCCAAGCAACGGTGTGTAGTGAGTGGCCAAGCTCTGTGCCAATTTCTTGCTCTTACTACACACACAAATAAATCAACAACAACAACAACAAAGGCAAGCGCGCACTAAACAAAGCCAAAGCCCACATAGCCCCAATCAGCAGTGCACGCGGCAAATCGATATCCTCGCGCCTAAGCGACGTATGCTCGTGCTCGTACTCGAATGGTTTTTGTTTCTCTTTAATAATTTTTTTTTTTGTTATTGTAATTGTTGGCGGTGAATTTGTGAGCAGCTCACACATGCATTGGCAATTCGCATCCTTTTATCCTTGCTCCGCCATTCTCCACATTAGTTTGCTGTTAGACCGATTTTGACTTGGCCGCCCACAGCTCAGGGCCGCTTGCGCTAGTCGCCTGCTTGCTGTTGTCCTGTTGAAAAATTGTTTTCTAAGCTAACTTTTTCCCACCAAAAATTCGCGTGCGCAAAATATTTTATGAAAATTGTAATTTCGCCGGCCGCTTGGAGCTTGGAATTTTGTTTGTATTCCATGCGTGTCCTTCACTCTCCTTGAAATTTTACTGAAATTGCTTATTGGTCTTCTATTCCAAATAAATAATTTATTGGCGTTATTCTGCTATTGTATCGTTCTGCTTGCCGGTTGTGCGTCAACTGAAAAATGTTTGGCTGCATTCTTGTTTCCACGTATACAGCGCCACCTGATGTTTATCCTCTTTATTATTGGTATGGTGACCTTTGTGACGCCGCGTTTGGCCTAAGCTCTGCGCGCCTTTGTCATTTCTGTTTGCCTAACGTCAGTATTTTCGTGGTATCCAAAATGTTATCGGAAAACTGTTTAACTATGTAATTTTAGAGTTTATAGCGGCGTTAAAATGCATTCACTTATTTACAGTATGGCCCATGCGATGCTATGGCTGAGTGATAACATCCTGTTCCTGGATTGTAGCACTGGGTCAGCATGATTTAGCTAGTAAGTATGAAGTAAATTCTTTCCAGCCAATGAGTAAACTTTTTGTGCTTTACACTTTTTCAAAACTACGAGTATTTATGTGACGAAATATTTCATTTCGATTGGGTGGCTGGATTGAAACTTTTATTAGTAATACCGGCAAACGCAGTTATTAGCAAATGTTGCCACCATTTTTGAAATGTAAATGTGCCCTTCAAAGGTGTTCAAATATTTTCGAAACTTCTATTAAACGGAGGAAAAGAATGCGCCATAGAATTTTGAACTGTTCATAAAAATTAAGTATCATTCCTTAGATTAATCCGTTTAGGGGTATAATTATTTGAAACTATTTATTTTGTAGCCTTTTGAGGCCAAAGTTCTGGTGAAGATATACGGCTCGTTAAGCGTTGGCAATGGCGAATACCGTTATACCGATGGAACGATGAGCTATATGCGCTTTATAGTGTGGGGACTTAAAATACACTGGCTACGCTAGCTGGGTCATGGCCCACGAATGGACAGAAACGCAAGGTCTCAGTGACTTTTTAAATTCCCTGTGCAGTAACTTGAAATGCAAAACTGCACTCGTGAATTGCGATTGCTTAATAGACTACTGCAAAATTTTGAGCAACATGCGACGTCTAGTTTGTGTTTGACAGCTTTAGAAAGCAGATAAGCTCGTGAATTTTAACGAAAATGGAAAAAGCGTGCATTTCGTTTGCATAAAAAAATCCATTACCGCAGCAAAGGAGAAGCTTGACCATGGGTATTTTGCACCATCAGTTCCGTTGTGGTCTTGCCACCACAAATGACCTTGAACTTTCAGGTCGCTTGAAAGAGTTCGTCACTCGAGAAATTTAGGAACTTCTGGAATATGTTGTGAGCTTTTATTTTTCATTTTAGTAATACGTTGAGAAAAATAAGCAATTTCCGGTTTTTCTGCACGACCATTACTTTGCTTTTTTTAGTTTGCGGAAAACTTTACTTAAAAGTAGATTGATGTACCTTAAAAGTAAATATGTATTCCTACATAGAGAAAGTAGGAGGATAACAATTCCCATCGATACCATATCAGCTTCTGTACTCACATTAAACAAATTTTGGCTATGAAAAAAGTCTCGTTGAGCAGCGCGAGAAGGAAATATGTTGTAGAAAAGGTAAATCACTTTCCTTCCCAGTTCTTCGATCTGACGTTTTAAAAAGAAATATTTTCCGTCCATATAGCGAAATCAACTACAGTTGCATTACTTTGATCACCCTTCTGTATCATGTGTATGCCCCTTGTTGACAGAATTTCAAGGTTTTGCAGCTGAACATGATTAGCGAAAATAGTATTAAACTAAGTTTACATATACATAAGTTGATTATCCTACTTTTCGAGCTTAACTCCGTAATCTGTAATTAGAAAAAGAGACATACAAAATTCGTCACCCATTAATCTGTAATTTTAAAATAATCTCATATTAAACGGATAAGTTTTCAGTGTCGAACCTAGTTTTATATTACCTACAATTTGTCTAGCTTCTTTTTCGTTTTTAGCAAAGTCTTCGAAAAGTCTAGAAAAATTTAATATTTCTTAACGCTAGAAAGTTAAACTTATTTCATAGAATTTATAAGCACGATGTAGGGAGACAGAGGTGGCGCAATCAGCAGTACCGCTACTTTGTTCTTGGCGAATTTGACAGAAGCAGTTGTTCGTGTGACGTCATTTTAGCAAACTGTTTGTATGTATGCAGAGATGTTTATATGTATGTAAATATGGCGACCTCCATGGTTTGACAGTTAACACTCTTTTTCTCCTCCATATCCAAATATTCTTTCCTATTCGTTGCTATCTTGACGTCATCGCCCGCAGGAATGCGCAATCTTGTATTCTATCATTCTTGATTTATAAGATAGCCGTACGTCGAAACGACGTTTGTTGCTGATTATACTTAACGTCTAGGATATTAAATTTCTAAGAATAACATTTATTTGTTTATAATATTTTTATTTAAATAAATTGAGTAATAAAAAAAATAATACAAGCTCTTATTAGTGGTTATTAAAACAAAGAAAATTGACACCCGCAAAACATGTGGATTAAATCATCTTTGATATTGCATTGTCATCGGGTTCTGAGCTAAGTTTGGAGTTTCAAGTCTCTAGCACATCGGGATTAGACACTGGTGAAACTCAGTAAAAGCTTATAATAAAAATATTTAATTCGAATAGCTTTTTATAAGAAAAAAAGTAATTCTGCATTTGTTTGTGTTAAAGCGAATGCGCCTTTTCAAGTAATTCAAAAATGGTAGCCAAAGTTTGAGAAAAATGCACAAAGAACCAAAATAGCCAAAGTATTTTCTCCTTTTCACTACTCTTCATGATGGGTCTTCTTGAAATTAAGAAGCTTCTCTAATACCTAGAAGCAAAGATATAAGTAAGCACGGCGCTGGAAGAAAAATAATGTGCCTATTCAAGTGACGCGGTGTGTAGATATATAAAAACAAACCTCCTTCAGTACACAATTTATCCTACTAGGACTTAGAACTTGCGACAAAAACAAAAAAAAATCGAAACACATGAAGCAATCAATATACTCACGAAACTGTGGACCAAATATAATAAAACTGCGATTTAAGTTTTTCTCTCTGACGTCATGCTTTTTAAAGGGCCTTTGTAGTTTTAAAGATATCGTTAATTCCAAAAATTATTTAAAAAATTCATTCCAATGTAGAGAAACAATATGGGTACCAAATGAAAGAGAAATTGTGTAGAATTAAAAACCATTAACATTTGTTGGTTCACAACGACGAATAGGTATTGAAAATGTCCTGTTAATTAGTTTTATATTTTTAAGCGAATAAAGTTGGAAGGACGAAATTCGAGAATGTCGTCGAGTTCATATTAGTAAAATAGTTTTTGGAAAATTTCACAGATTTCATCAATGATAAAATGTTAAAAGGACATTTTCAATACCTAATCGTACTTATGCACCGAAAAATTCAATCGGCCTTAATTCTTTAGAATTTTTTCTTTAATCTGATAGTCATGCTGTTTTTCTACATTGCGCTGAAATGTTTTAATAATATTTTTTAGTAATTATATTTTTAAAATTTCTAGCTCCTTAAAAAAAAAGTGCTGACGTTGGTTTCGCGAATATATAAAATTTACTGACGCACGGTGTTATGTGTCTTTCTCTGTTTTTAGAAGGAAGTTCATTACGTGGGACTTTCAATTCGCACCAATTTTAATTGCTTTAGTGACTTCATAGTTTTCTAAGCGGTGCGCATTTTAAACAAAATTTCAAGTATTACGATTTACATAATTGCCAACACAAACCCAGCTGGCAACACTACTCATACCTTCATAATAATGCTTTTATATCATGTGCCACAAAAATAGAAAATTTTGCTAGAATACCCTTTCTAACAGATCCTATTCTCCCAATGATTTTGCGCAACAGGGGTAACTTTCACTGATTTTTACACATCAAAAAGAACAAAGACAGCCGCGCGCCAACACTAACACCTTTTGAAAAATGTTACACGCAATGAAATAGTGAAGGAAAGTGAAAGTTTTGTAGTGTACACACCAAGGAAGGCATTTGCAATGGTGGCCATTACGCCTCCTAAAAGCACACCACGGCAATTCTTTTGCGAATTTGCTTGTGCGAAATGTATGTAGTTACATAGTTGAAAATGCGAATAGGGGTTGTTGGTTTTGCGGAAGCAGCAATCGGTAGTTTGTGGCGAATCCTTAGTTGGGACATATGCAGTGGCTAACCAAATCATTTCTGTCTGTGAGTGTGTGGGTGTGGGTGTGAGTGTTGGGGGTTGTAACTACATATAATGCCAAGTTTTTCACACATATGGTAGGGGTGTGTGTAGTTTTAACTTATTCTTTGAGTCTGGAAACCCTTCGGACGCTGGGGCGTATGAGTGCGCGATAGTTTTGCATGCTTGCGTGAGGCTACTGGGCGCCTAGTGCAACGATATGGTAATATTGTTAGTTTTGAAACATAACTATTTTGCTAATAGTTTCGTGCGGGGCAGGCAATACAAGTAGGCGGCGCGACAAGAGTGTAAATGTGGGCGGAGAAGCTTAACTGATGTGTGTATAAAAAAGAAAAGAAACTAAAGAAAAATGCGAAACGATTTCTTTGCTGTCAGTTCCAGTGTAAGCAAGAAAAAAGCTGAACTTCCCGGAGGCAGTGGCTTTTCTTCTTCGCTACTTTATTTATAGCCTTACATTAACTCCCCGTCTGATATGCTATGTGAAAACGCAACAACTCACACCACTTACACCCGCAAATAAATAAATAACTAAATTAATAATAATGGCATATTATAAAGCCATACAACGCCTGCTCCATTTGCTGTTCGCCATGCTATAATTTATGAACAACTAAATATCCTGAGCGCCAAGTAGCGCGCCAGCAAGACGCTGCGTGCGATGTGGCGCAATTAAAGGTTCGCTCGTTGTGTGATTTTGCAAACGGAGCGCGCCAAAGCACTGCTTAGTGGATTCAAGTGTGCGCTTTGAGAACATCTATCTGAAGCTGTTTAGAAGTCTCACACCTGCCTTATCAGCAGCCACTGGGGCTTGCTGCTGTTTACGCTCCACCTCGAGGCACGCAGTATTACCTTTCCATTTTTTATCAGTCACGTGTTTGTCTGATTAACATGATTTGTCACTGTTTTTCCACAGGTAAATTAATAAAAAACGAAGTGATTTGTTGATAAAGATTGCATAATTTACCTGTGTATAGCAGGCGTCCAGAAAGCGCTACAAAGATTGAAAAAATATTCTGAAGGAGCATGCAGCAAGAAAAATCGTATCTCACCTGGGTAAGTAAAATGTAGAGAAAAAGGTAGCAAAGGAACTGCATTGGAATCCTACAGGATACCTAGTAAGGCAGCGAAATGCCGCGAAAAAATATGAGATGTACTCTCGCGTTTAACAACAGCAGCAGCAGCAGCAGCAGCAGCAGCAGCAAAAAACTGTTTAAATGACTTTGAGAGCAAACATTGTAGAAGTTAGAAAAGATACAAAGAGCAACAAAAATATATGTACAAACATTAGGGTGACCCGAGTTGTTTCTAAGCGAAACTTATTAATCGGTGTTTGTGTTAAATATTTATTTTGTGGCGAATGCATGGTAAAAAAACGAAATGCTTCTTTGAATGTCAGAGGGGGTGTTAAGAGACAAAGGCAAAAGCGTAATCAGGATAACGACAGATATAAAGTAGACATAGAAGTAGACATAGATGAAAAGGACACCAAGAGAAAGATCAGTGTAAAGAGAAAGATAAGAGATAAAGACTGAGATGCAGGCGAAAACGAAAATGAAAATTTAGAAAATGTGGATAAGGACAGATATAAATATAAATAAAAATAAAAAGATAAAAATAAAAATAAAGGGAAAGATAACTAGTAATTTTTAGCAAAAAAAAAAAAACCGACTTCAACTCCCATATAAAAAAAAAATATATATATATATATCTCATGATCCGCTGATCGGATCTTAACCAGATTAGTATGGGACCACCTCTGAGACACTACTTTTCCGAGAATTATCGAAATCGGTTGACGTGGTCCNAAAAAAAAAAAAAAAAAAAAAAAAAAATATTCCGACGAACTGATAACCTCCTCCTTTTTTGGAAGTCGGTTAAAAATACATATGAACAAAGACAAGACTATGCACAAAAACAAAGATAACGATAAAGATGAAGATGAAGATGAAGATGAAGATGAAGATGAAGATGAAGATGAAGATGAAGATGAAGATGAAGATGAAGATGAAGATGAAGATG
>NW_016168637.1:17341-18890 GCF_001687245.7 Rhagoletis zephyria
TTACCACAATCCGTGGGTTAATATTACAGATATGAATGTTGCCTCAGGCGCAAAAAATAATAAGCAAACTAAGAAGTTAGTTTAATAAAGGAAAATAAAAATATGTAAAGCTGTTGAAAAAATTACAACAAAATATATTAGCAACTTATATATATTGCAACTTTTTTCTCTAAGGAAGTCTTTTATTTTTGTCACGCAATCAGCTTTTTCAAAGGATGATTATATATGACTCCATTTGTGTGTAGGCATACGACCGCTGTTGCCGAGAACTTAAAGAAAATAAGAAAACGATTTTTTGTGACAGCTCCCCGCCTCGACGGGCCTTGAAAAAGCTTCACATAAAACGATTTGCTGTGATTGCCATAGAGTCCGATGGTATCCATTCCTTCTCACTGGGTCGTTATGGCATATCACGGGCTTCAACATCAGTCCCGCGGATCTACTACAAAGCCGGCTAGAGCCACTTTCTTCGGTGCCTAGGAATTCTACGCTCATACTCATTTTCTCTATGATGCCTGCCATCTTCCGAAGTCGGATAATCTCACAGCAAAAGAACGAGTCTCCGTGCGTTTTGAACCTTTCCAATACCGTTACGGGGGCTACCCTCATTTTTTTAAATTTAGTTACACCTACCGTGTTCCCTTTTTTAATACTTTTCTGCCTTTCAGCTGAACCGGATGTTGTTGCTCCAGCAGTAAAAGTAGGCGTCGTCCACGGGGTAGGGACCTGTAGTAACTGAGTAAAGCTCCGGAAGTCGTCGGATAATTATGGCGCATAGTGCTTACCTTAACTATACGACACTCATGTATTGGAAAGTAAAAATACAGTTAATGTTTTAAGAAAAAATGTATTTGTGCAATATTTAAAGAAAAATGTTAAGGTTTTTAATTAGATTTCTTCGAAATTTTTTGAGTATGCAGTCTTGTTGCACATTCAATGAAATGGCCATTATTTATGAAGAAATAAATAACAAAACTTGCTAATAGAATTTCGAAAAATAATGCTCGGGACACCCTAATGTACATCTACAAAGAGCACAGCGGGCTAAAAAATGTAAAAACAAAAATATAGGCGGAGTGTTCCTTGCCAAGTTCGTCCAGAAAGATTTTCTCTCTTTGCTCCAACCTCCCCACCTACATGTTCCAACAACTTTTATANTGTATGCCTTTGCATTGCACATTAATACATATATAATTTCTAAATTAGCTAAATTGATATCAACCAATTTCCTTAAAGCATTCACTCACGCACATATACACACACCCACATGTGTATCCAATGGCACACTTCCACGCCCGTAGCGTTAGAATTTCTATGTCAAATGCATGCAAGGAATTTCGATATTAGAAAGTGACAGGCAAACAGCGCTCAGCAATAGGCACCGCCTGGCATTAGAACATTTGACGAAGCAGCACAGCTGTGTTAGCCAGTGCCATATGACACATGTATCTATACATACATATAACCACATAATTATGTGAATTGATAAGTATAAACAAATGTACACCTCTTTGTCCAACAATGCACTCATGCGCACAGCTAGCTCCCA
>NW_016168638.1:0-5743 GCF_001687245.7 Rhagoletis zephyria
ACCATATTCTGCATACGAGCTGATGCATGCACCTAATCAGCTCCTCGCCGCCGTACTTGAATAGCTCGGCTGGCAGGCCGTCAGCTCCAGCAGCTTTGTTGTTTTTCAGCCGCGTAATCGCTATACGTACCTCGTCATAGTCAGGCGGTGGGACAGCTACTCCATCATCATCGACTGGGAACTCGGGTTCGTCTACCTCACTACTTTCAGCGCTGCTACCATTCAGTAGGTTATAAAAGTGTTCCCTCCACAATTTAAGTATATTCTGGACATCGGTCACTAGGTCGCCATTGTTGTTCTTACAGGAGTTCGCCCCGTTCTTACACCGTTCGCAAAAGAAAAGAAAACGACTTTCAATAATAAAAAAGCAGCTTTGTTAGTGGTTCATTATTTTGATCGTCTGTTTTTAATCTTTCGTTTTTACCACCATAAAATAACTTAAAAAGAGAGGACAAAAAACTAGCACTTTGGAAGTGACCCAAATCTTAACTAAATTCCACTTATTTGTAAATATTATTGCGGCTTACTAACTAAATTCAAACAGGTGGCAATCCTTTTCAAAATTATTTTTGAATGTATGTCTTCTTAAATCTCTTTCGCCTGTCTTTGGTATACAAATTTTAATTAAGTGTTGTATTAAGTAGAATTTGATTTTTTTTTATAATACGTGGCAACCCTTCTATAAATATAGTTCAGAAAGTTTTTTCAAACTCATTTCAATTGATGTCCATCCTGTAATAATTAATAAATAAATAATTTGAATTTGACAACTCTATTCTAACAAAAGATTCCTTAACACTCTTTCGTTTGACATCCATTCTCTAATATTTCATATAACTTGTACATAATTGAATTCAATTCGACTTTTCAAACCGGTGACAACCCTTTCAAAAATATTTTCGAACACAANAAATTTCAATTGATGTCCATCCTGTAATAATTAATAAATAAATAATTTGAATTTGACAACTCTATTCTAACAAAAGATTCCTTAACACTCTTTCGTTTGACATCCATTCTCTAATATTTCATATAACTTGTACATAATTGAATTCAATTCGACTTTTCAAACCGGTGACAACCCTTTCAAAAATACTTTCGAACACAACTTTTTAAATCTATGACACCCCAGATGTAATACATATCTCAATTACCTAATTGCCTTAGTTTAAATTGAATTTAATTTTTTAACAGGTGGCAAGCGTCCTACATGTTGTTAAGAATAAACGTGGTAAATGAATTGACTTATTAAATAATTTGACAAAGTAAAACTCTTTTGCTTCATTTCAGGCCAAGCTCTTTAATTTGACAACTCAGTTTTAAAATCGAACGTAATCTAAAGCCTTAACTTAATCATTACCAANCTAATATTTCATATAACTTGTACATAATTGAATTCAATTCGACTTTTCAAACCGGTGACAACCCTTTCAAAAATATTTTCGAACACAAAACTTTTTAAATCTATGATACCCCAGATGTAATACATATCTCAATTACCTAATTGCCTTAGTGTAAATTGAATTTGATTGTTTAACAGGTGGCAAGCGTCCTACATGTTGTTAAGAATAAACGTGGTAAATGAATTGACTTATTAAATAATTTGAAAAAGTAAAACTCTTTTGCTTCATTTCAGGCCAAGCTCTTTAATTTGACAATTCAGTTTTAAAATCGAACGTAATCTAAAGCCTTAACTTAATCATTACCAACCACTCCCGCAAAAGTGAGGGCTAACTGCTGAATTCTTCGCTGAATTTAAACACGGCCGATGTCCTACGAAACTCATGTTTTGCCAAATCGCAAACCTGAATACGAGTTCATAAGTAGTCCTTCCTCCTTGCTCCTGTTAATCTCTCTGCGACCTATCATTAACTTGCTTACTTTATTCAATGGTGAAACTCTTTTTCTGGTGGGCAGTAGTTTCAGTAGTTTTTTAAATATATACGTATGTATTTGTACTGTGTACTCCGTGTTTAAGCCCCATCAGGTGCCAAAGCGCCAACCATTCGCCAAACAAGTCCCAAATTGTTTTTTTTTTTTTTCAAGTATATGCATATAAAAGTTGTGGTGTTTGTTTAAGTATAAAACGAAGATGCGCTTAACTGTTTTGTAATANCAAATATACATATATATGGTGTTTGTTTAAGTATAAAACGAAGATGCGCTTAACTGTTTTGTAATAGCCTGTAAATCCTGCTTGAGCAAGAAATTCAAGTACATTAAATGTACATATATATTTATACACACGTGTGTATGTGCGTTGAAGTAAAACTTGAATGTTATTAAAGTAAAAAAAAAGCAAACAAAAGAAAAATGTAAACACTTTGACATTGAAGCCTTTTTACAGAGCTAAGGAAATTGGCATAACTGATGTCGAAATGCTAAAAGCATATCAAAGATTACGGGTCGCCGTATTGTGACATCTCCAGCCAGGGGTCCTTACATACTTATTGATACATGCACCGTCCTCTATGGAGTAAATTTGCGTTAGTAAACGAACAGGCTTTTGGACTAGGGTTTCTTGTGGAAACTATCCCTAGTTAGCTACTTACCTGATCAATGGGAATACAAGACCTTCAACTCGTCGGTGCCTCACCTTCAATACTATTCGGGTTTTTTGGCTGGTGTTGATGTTCCTTCCCATCCATCCCCAGAACACCCGAAATAAATCGTAACCACATAGATTAATTTAGGAATTCACCACAAAATTCTCTAAGTATATATTATATGACTCCCAACATGACTCAAACGCAACTATCGAGATCTATGCAAGTAGTTAAGTACTTATATTAATTTAATAAAAGTTAGTAAGAAGTAATATATAATATACTTAATAAGTCACAAAATTGTTTCTAATCACATCTAAATAAACCTCGTCTAAATTTTATATACATACTAGTAAACCCGTATGGCGTTAAAACGCCAAAATTGAATTTAGCTTTTTTAAAAAGGCAAAACCCTATTCAAAACCCTCAAAAAAATACTTCTAATGATCCATCTAAACCATTTGTGAGTGATAGAGGTCTCGCATGGCGTCGGTTTTCATTTCATCAAATTTCAAATCTCCCTGTAGCGCTAAAAAGGTTCTAACTTCCAAAAAGAAAACCTTATTGCACGTCTGTGTAGGAGCCCAGTTCTTGAATGTGACTTCTTATTTGACCTTAAAAAAATAGATGGCAACCCTAATAAAAAGTATTATCAACTTAAAGTGTTCTTAAAACTCTTTCGTTTGATACTAGTATTTTGATATTTCATTTATGTATATAGGTTGTGTATAGGTAAAACAAATTCAACTTTTTAAACAGATGGCAACGCCTTCAAAAGTATTTTCAAACCAAAATCTTTTTATCATCCGTAATTGTTGTACATATTTCAATTAACTGATGAAATAAGCGAAATTTGTTTTTTAAACAGATGGCAACTCTCCTAAATACAGTTCAGAAATAAGGGATTTTCAAACTCATTTCGATCGATACACATCTTTTGAAAATTCATTTAACTTATTAAGTAATTAGAATTAAATTTTTTCAACAGGTGGCAACCCATTGCCAAACTAAATATTTCTTAAATCTCTTTCAATTGACATCCATTTTTAATATTTTATATAACTTGGGTATAAAATATTGAGTTCGACTTCTCAAATAAGTGGCAACCCTCTTCAAAATATTTCCAAACTACTACCTTCTTAAACCTCTGCTGTCTGACATCGATATAGTGATACTTTATGCACTTACTAAATTCTTTAAACTAAAATTAAATTACATTTTTTAAACATGTGGCAATCCTCCAATACGTAGTTAAGCTACAAAGCCTTCTCAAAACCATTTCGGCTGATACCCATATTGTTACAATTGATTTAACCTTTTGAATAATTTGAGCTTAATTTCTTAACACGTGGTAATCCAAGCCCTTTAATCTGACACCCCACTTTTGAAAATCGAACGAATGGTGCGGAGCTGAGGGCATTGGGTGTTAAATAACTTGAGTTTAATTATTTAACAGGTGGCAACCCTTTCGAAAATGTAAAAGCTTATTACACATCTACAGCTCAAGCCCTTTAATTTGATATCATTTTCGAAAATCGAACGAACGTTGCAGATCATATGTCCTGGATACCCTTCGCGTATTATATATATAGACAGTATGTTCATAAAAAGATAGGTCAGGATTTTCCGAGTGACAGAAATTTTACGAAAGTTTAACTTGAAATAAACAATGGCTTTACAACTAGTATGTATGCTACTACGTGCGTACGTAAAAAAAATCTGCACTATTTCTTAGCAAAGTAAAAATTTCAAACGTGGTGTCTTTGAAATTTACTTAAAGTTTTTATCTAATAATGACTTCTGTGTGTTATTTTCTCGCGTTAGATTTCGACCCAAACCAAATAAAATGCTCACAATTAATGCAGCTGGTCTAAAACACATGTCGAGATTGAAGGCCCGTATACTGTGTGCACTTCTTATCTCAGCATTTCCTCATTTCAGAACCTCCATTAGTCCAGTTTTTAATTAATTTAACTTAAACAAAAATGCGCCTGAGTATGCCAATCTTAACCAAGCAGATTGCAGATATACTCAAATATTTAGTTTCAACCTATAATGAAAGTTCTGAAGCTTCCATTAATCAAACACAAGGTCCAGTTAGCTTAGTTGTTTATACATACATACATACTTACTATATGGTATGTATGTATGTTGTTATTTCCAGATATGGCGTTCAACTTGAAAATTCGAATTCGCCCAAGCGTAACTATCGAACCATCAACCATAAATGCGGTAAGCAAACATTTGTTGCTTAATTTTGTGGCACATATAGCTGATATGATGCTTCTTCCCCCTCAACTATGCTTATGCTATACCATATCAACAATACCGCTATGGCGAGAAGCAAAAAAAGAGGTGCTCAGCTGTGGTTGACCCTCGATGGTACTTTGGCGTTGTTCAAGTGTTTTGCGCTTCTTCTTTATTAAATCAGCGAAATTTTCATAGTAAGCGCCAAAAAACTGGGCAAACAAGGTAGCAAAAGGAGAAAACTATAAAAGGAGTAGCAAATGAAAATAAAAAAGGCAATGAATATTCGTTTTTTATTATTTACGATCCGGTCTGACTGATTAGGACCAGCAGCAGCGGCAGCAGAGGAAGTTAAAGATGGAGAGGGGTAAATGTGTGCCCGCAAGCCAACAAGTGCCAAGCATACAGATACGGCGGCAAATCAAATTTTATTTAGCCATGATCATTTGTTTTTCTTTTTGTTTTTTTTTTGCAATTCGTTAACGTGTTTGTACTGTAACCAACATTTTGCTTTTCCCTTTTTCCGCATGCCTCTTTGTTTCTGGGTGTAGCTTTTTGCGCTTTTCTTTAGCGCATGCGCAACCGCGCATCTTCAACGAAGCTTTTGTACTGAGTCGCAAACACGTAGACAATACCTGCAAATGACAGCTAAAAGCGCAGCAGCGATAACAGAATTGGCGTGAATAAGCCACAATTAAGCCGGCTTTATTGGCGTTGGCTAAAGCTATGATTTGTGTGAGTTGTCGCTGTAACTTACTAGACTTGTGTGTATGGCTGTAATATTTGTTTTGTTATCCAGTTTTTCTATTTTGCGCCTTTTCACTGACTCTTCCGGAATATGTTTTTATTTACAAACACCTTCTGTCAATTGAAAATTTCGTGAGCGCGGCAAATCTAAAATTACATGCAACAAATTTCTGTGCAACATTGTATCTCTAGCCTTAGCAACA